>NW_024068429.1:0-152029 GCF_009389715.1 Phoenix dactylifera | reverse complement strand
GCCGCAGGAGTGCTCGATGATGGGAACCGCGCAGGCACACTTCCATGGGCGAGGCCATGATGATGGACAACTGCAGGGGAAGAGGAAGAAGAAAGGAAGGAGAAGGAAGAAGAGGTTATAGACATGTAGGAAGAAAAGAGGAGCGAAGGAGAAGGGAAGGAAGAAGAAAGGAAGGGGAAGGAAGAAGAGTAGTGTTGGGCAACGGGCCGTGCCGTGCCGGCCCGCCCAGGCCCACCGGGCCAAAGGACTAAACGGGCCGTGCCTGGCCCGGCCCGGCCCGCTTATGAAGCGGGCCGTGCCTGGCACGGCCGGCCCGGCCCCAGGCCCGTCTATTGGCGGGCCGGGCCGGGCACGGCACGGCCCGTAACGGGCGCAAACGGGCCGTGCCAGGCACGGCCCGCAACGGCTCCAGACGGGCCGTGCCGGCACGGCCCGTCTGGAGAGGGGGGAGGAAAATAGCCGTTTCCAACGGCTATTTTCGGGAAAAAGTCCATTTTACCCTCCCAACAGTCCAATAACGGCTGAATTGAGGGGTATTTTGGAAGAAAAAAAATTTTGGGCTTCTATAAATAGCCCATTCCTCCCTCATTCTCACCACACCAAACCTCTCATTCTCTCCTTCTCTACTGCTATTATTTCTCTCTTCTAAAGTGCTCTTCTAGCAATTTAATTTTTAGTTTGTTCAAGTGCTACACAAGAGGAGGTTCCTGTTGAGAAGAGAAGGTCGCTTCTGTTGAGAGCACAAGAGGAAGCTCGGAATCTCGGCTCTGCCTCTGCCCTCCGACCTCTACTCAATTCCTCCTTGCGGTTAGTTTTTATTTTTTGAATTAATCATAGATATGTCATCTTTTGAGGAAAGTCAGTTTGGCATTCCTGTTTCTGAGGGAGAAGAAACTAATCCCCAACCCCATGTTCCTAGTTCCTCTAGAACTGGTGAACCGAGTGAAGATCAAACCTCTTCTCGTAAGAGGACTAGTGCTGTATGGAATGAATTTGATAGAGTTATGGTTGATGGAGTCTGGAAAGCTAGATGTAAAAAATGTGCCAAACTTTATAGTTGTAGTAGTAGTGGGGGAACAGGGCATTTAAAAAGACATCAAAAGAGTCATAGGATGCATGATTCTCATGCTCAAACTCAAAGTACCCTTAATATACAAGGGGGATTACTTGTAGGTAATTTTGCATATAATCATGAAAATCAAAGAAAAGCACTTGTAAAATGGATAGTTAAGGATGAATTACCTTTTAGTTTATGTGAATCTTTTAATTTTGAAGAATATGTTCAATTAAACCTACAACCTGCTTACAAAAGAACTAGTAGGCGTACATTTAGAAGAGTAGCTATGACCAACTTTTTAGCAATGAAACAAAATTTAATTGAAACACTTTCTACTTTAAATGTAAATATTTCATTAACTTCTGATATTTGGTCAGCATCTGTAGGTAGTAATTGTTTTATTGCCATTACTGCTCATTATATTGATAATGATTGGCAATTAAATAAACGTATTCTTGCTTTTCGTGCTTTTGATTTTCCACATTCTGGGCAACAAATTTCAAATATTATTTATCAAACTGCATGTTCATATAATATTAATGATAAAATTATGTCTATTACTTTTGATAATGCATCTAATAATAATTCTGCTGTTGCATTATTAAAAGACTCATTGCATCCCATATTAGATGGAAATTTACTGCATATTAGATGTGCATGTCATATCTTAAATCTTTCTGTTCAAGCTGGCATGGGCATGATTCAAGATGTGATTTCAAAAATTAGAAATGCAGTTTCTTTTATTCATGCTTCAAGATCAAGACTTCAAGAATTTAAGGAATTATGCATAAATCATGGTAAATGTTTTAAAAAATTTAAACTTGATGTAATTACTCGTTGGAACTCCACATATAGCATGATACATGATGCATACCCATATAAAAACTTATTAAGTGCATATATTAATGATCGTGGATTAGGCTTTACATTGTCTGAAACTGATTGGAATAAAGAAAAAAATTTGGAAGATTTTTTGCTTAGTTTTTATAATGCTACCAATGTTCTTTCTGGTATTTATTACCCTACTTCATGTTCATTTTTACAACAAGCATATATAATTAGTCAAAAATTTGCAGAACATATATATGATGATGTTTTAATGCCTATTATTGACCTAATGGAATCTAAATGGAATGAGTATTGGGACAAGATATGTCCTATGCATAACTTAGCTGCTGTATTTGATCCTAGAGTTAAATTAAATGGCGTGCTAATTTTACTTGATGCATATTCTGAAAATATGAATCAAGATTCTGAATCTGCTAAAGATGAGGTAAAACAACTTCTTTATGATATTTATGCTATATATGATGAAAAAATTCGTAGATCTAGAACACAAATACAAACCTCTATTTCTTCTTCTAGTAGTTCTCGTTCGTCATCTATTTTTTCATTCATTGCACAGAGAAGACACACACATGCTTCAAGTTCCTCTTCATCTTCTTCATCTTTAAGTAGTGAACTAGAATTTTATTTACGAAATGATCTTCAGTCTGCATATGATGAAAATCAAATAGAGAATCTAGATGTATTATCTTGGTGGAAGAGTGTTAGAAATCAATATCCTGTTATGTCTGCAATTGCACGCGATATTTTAGCTGTGCCGATGTCCACGGTAGCATCGGAATCCGCTTTTAGTGCAGGTCGGCGTGTTCTTGACGAAAAGAGAAGTAGGATGACGGGCGAAACGGTGGAGATGCTTCTCTGCTTCAAGGATTGGTTGGATGCTGAGGCAAGACTTCAAGATAAAGGTGGACATAATACAACATCCTCTGATGATGATGATACAAACACTACTGAAGACTGAAGACTGAAGACTGAATACTGATTCACTGAATCACTGATGATTAGTAAGATTTCTTAATTTTTTATAATTGTACATTTTTATTGTATTCTGGAGGTCAGACCAAGGTCCAAACCTCGGCCCTTTCTTAGTTTCTTATTGTATTCTAGAGTGACGACCAAGGTCCAAACCTCCCTTCATGTACCATTTTGATTTAAATTAATAAACTGGTAGGGGTCTATGCCAAACCCCCCCACTTAAGGTGGCTTTATATTCATAATTCTTAGTTTTCAATATTTATTAATTTTTTTTAGGAAATTTATGAAGCATTAATTTTTATCGGGCCGGGCCGGGCCAGGCCCGGACCGTGCCAGGCCCGCGGGCTAGCCCGGCCCAGGCCCTTATGGGCCGTGCCGGGCTGGCCCGCTGGCCGTGCCGTGCTTGGCACGAAGGACGCGGGCTAGAGCGGGCCGTGCCGGCCAGGCACCGAAGCGGGCCGTGGGCGGCCGGGACTCCCAGTTGACCAACTCTAAAATAAGAGGTTATTGAGGATGCAGAAGAAGCGAGAGGAGAAAGGAGAAGGGAAGGAGTGGGAGAGAGAGGAAGAGAAGGAACCGTGGGAAGAAATCTTAATTCACTTTCATTTAAAACCCTAATCACTAATGAGGGTCCCTTATATATTAGGCCACAAGACAAAATTTCAACACGACCCCCTTTACACAAACATAAATTCCCAATAAAGCCCAAATAACAAAATTAAGAGTCCGTACAACAATAAAAATGTATAACAAGCCCAAAAATAAAGACAAAAAATAGGATATCAAAATAAAGAATGGTGGGACTAGACAGGCGGACATGGATCAGCTCCGATGTCCCCATCAACTCCTTCCGGATGGAAAAACTCAACCCCCGTCGAGTGCAGATCGGCTGGGCTGTCATACTACTCCAGAAGATCGGGATCAAGGCGTTATGACTCGGCTCTCGAGATCCACGTCACGTCAGACTTTGGTCAACCTTTTCACCGAACAAGGTAACGTTGGTAACTACCGTTTCTAGTTGACATAACTTGCTCATCCAATATATGTTTATTTGTTCTCTGCATGCATGAAATTTGGAAGGTGGGTGGCTCAACAGCAGGTAATGGGTCAGGATGATCAACAGGGGCAAGTGTGTCAACAAAGGGGTCGAAAATGAATAATTGTTGTCTTTTTGTAGGGGATTAAATCTTTAATATTAACAATCGCACTAATCCCATAGTCATCAGAAAGATCCACAACATATGCATTCGAATTAATTTTTCATAGGACTTTGAACAGTTCCGCACTACAAGCTTGCAATTTTTTGAACATTCCTGAAGAAAGTCATTCAAGCCTAATTCTTATCATGGCGGTAACCTTTTTCACTTAGCTCTTTATACGTCCATATAAATCAGCAAGGGATTTATATTTTAAGTTATTAAAGTGAACTGCATTTGCTGATTTTTTGATGCAATGAATGTGGGTGCAATGCGAATAAACTGTGCAGACTCCGACACTCTATACTGATAAGACATGGGGCATCAGGTCTATGGGTTGTCTAAGTTTGCAACCATGTACCACATCGAATGGACTCATGCCTACTGGACTTATTGACCAAACTATTATATGCAAACTCGGTGGTCGGTAACACTAAATTCCAGTTCCTAGCATGTTCACCTACCAACATTTTAACAGATTTCTGAAGCGCTACGGTTGACAACTTTAGTCTGGCTGCCGATTTGAGGATGATAGGCAGAAGAAAATTGTCAGTTTGGTGCCTATCACATACCACAGGATTTTTCTAAAGTAGCTCATGAATCTAGCACCCTATCAGACATAATAGATTTGAAGGGTCAGGAGGTCTAACAACTTCATCAAAATAAAGTTTGGCAATTCTAGAAGCATCATAAGTCTTAGAATAGAAAAGAAAATGAGCCATCTTTGAAAATCGGTTCACAACCACAAAATTGAAATCGTGCTTGGTAGAAGTACGTGGAAGCCCTAACACGAAATCCATAATGACATCTAGCCATGGGCATTCGGGACGAATCCGAATATGGTACTAACTCTTCGAATCAATCTTAGAAAAGATTGTGGCACTAGACATAGAATCTAAAAGGTCCGTTTAGCCTAAGAATGAGAAAGCGATACTTAAACCATGAGTTTGTTGATGGCACGGCTATCAACGCACATCCTCCAAGAACTATCTTTTGTGAGGTTGAGGAGTTAGACACAGCTATAGGGGCTTAGGCTCTCACAATCATACCCTCTTGCGAAGAGTTCGTCAACTTGATGTTTCAACTCAGCGTATGCATTTGGGTTGAGCCTATGATAAGGAAGGATAGGCAGAGGTGCTCGGGGACTAACTCAATTGCATGATTGGATATAACACATCAGAGGAAGTGCATCCGGAAGATCATCAGGGACTACAGAATAAAACTCCATCTAGAAGGGGAGCTTATCACAGAAAAATGGTCAAGGTTGGATTCCTCATTGATAGCTTTTGCCACATGTGCCAACATAGGAGAATTAGCCCTCGACATCTTTTACTGACCTCTTTCGAAGTAGTAATGTGAAGTGGGTGTGTTTATACTGTAGGTCAACAATTTTCTTTTGGGGATCATTCGGACAAATTCTAATTCGGTGAGTTCATCTTCAAAGTCTTCTACATAATCTTCTATATTTGGTTCATAAACTTTTTCGACATATTCGGCCTCTTGGTTCTCAGCTTCTGGTTCAGGTAATCTGGTAGGTCTTAATGGAACATTGAGATGCTATGTGGCCGAATGTTGACACCTAGAGCATTGGGTTTGGTTCGTAGGGAAATGCGAAAAAACTATAGGTAGTGTGGCCAAACCGATTTTAGGTTGGGCTGCAACGGAGGTTGGCAGTTTAGGGGTCCTGACATTTCGCATGAGCTCACGAACCTCTTGTTTGATTTCTTCCCTTTGAGTTCGATATGGCAGCAAACTGGTCCATGAGGAATTCAGGACTTCGGATCTATGGTAGCTAAGGAGACTTTAGATTGGTCGGCTTGGTACTCCTTATCACTATGGGTTGATATGTAATGATAACACTATGTATGATGATGTAAAATGCAATGTCACTAATGAAACCCCTAATAAATATAATGCAAAACCAAATTTGATGCAGGACAACCTACTAATGCAATCTATTATGATTTCAGAGATCAAATTTTCACAAGAATAACTTAAAGTTTAAATTGTGCTATTTTTACTTCGGTTATTCGGAATTAAGGATTAAGATTATTCAATTTAAGAAATTAGATTGCAATCAAGTAGTACAGTTGTTCTGATTCTAAATCAATCTGGATCGAAGAATGTTGAGGAACGTCCAGTGCTAGGGTGTGCTAATTTAATATCTAAATTTAAAATGGTGAATAGGATGGGTTTGAGAGTAGTTCTATGTTTTGAATTTGACGGTAAAAGTAAGTTTCAAAATACGGCTATCATGCAAGAGAACTAGAACATAATTAAATGAACAAGTCAGAAAAAGTAGAAACCTTATTACCTGTCATTGAAGCAGTAGATCAAGGTTGTTCGCTCGTGGCTTCTCCAGAACGGAGACGATGAGGGATGCAGCACAGAGACTCAGGGAGCTGATTGCTGAAGCCGAACTGTTGCAAGGGCTAGAAATGGATGCCAAGAGGATGCTCATGGGCCTGTGGTTGCAGTTTGGCCCGTGTAATGGAAAACGGAAATGGGCTACGGGGTGGGCGCAACCCTGAGGAATTAAGCCCGTGAGGAACTTTGAGGGTTTCTATGGTGTTGGGCTTCGGGTCTGCTGGCTCAAGTACTTGGGCCCATGAAGAGGGGAACTTGGGAAAATGCTGGGGATCGAGTGCGGCGGATGGCACCGGCTCGACTGGGCTCAGGGGGAGGAAAGAAGGTTCGGGTGCCAAGAACCCTTGATTTCGCAGAGAGAGGGAGAGGGGGCTCGGCGGCGGTGCTGCAGGTGGCGATAGGGAAGAAGCGGGGCTCGGAGAAATGGCGCTCGGAGGGCGAAGGCGGCACGGAGGAAGGCGGTGTGGCGTGAAGGCGTTAACTTACCTCTTCTAGACATAGGGCTACAACTTTTGGATCAGGGTCCATCTTTTAAATAACATTACGTAGAGCATCCAGAAGTTCGTCATCCATATCGATTCTAACTACGATGTATTGAAATCTTGAGTTCAAGTAGTATACTACAAATAAAATTCGTTATTGTCTTTGAAAAATTGTATCAAATATATAAGCTGTCTAATTTTTAATGTTCTTGCTTACCTACTAGATGCAAGTTCCTACCCATATGATAGTCTCACCGCCACTCAATGATGTCGATGTATTTCTGGACATACGTCGAATATGCCTCTTTGATATGAATTTTTCCATCAAATGATACAAGCACTTCTAGGAGAACCTCTAGCAGTCCACGACCCGAAGTACATACAATGGTCTGATAGCCCTTCATTATCTTCTCAGCTGCTGTCAGAATGTTTCTCCTCATCACCAAGTCCTCGCAAATCTACTTTCTAGCCAGCTCGAAATTGACAACATCTGATATAGGGCAATTTTTCTCTCAAGAAGGCTATCCAGTGCACGTAATTGGTAGCAAAACCATGTAAACTCCTAGTCTCAAAATTTCTCCCCAGGCAAACTACCTCATCAGTGAAAGAATCCATGCATGGTTATAAATATATCTAGTGATGTTTGAGCTGTCTCCACTATCTTTGCACCCTATAAATCTTCACAATGTCCATCATATGAGGTCGATACAATGTGACATGAGGTTCCAAAATATGTGGCTGCCGCATCACAAGATCTCCTCGATGGCATTATATGTGGCTCATTATCAGTGATAACCTACACACAATTCTTCTTTCTATTTGATCAATGATCTCCAATCTGAGGATGTTCATGGCGTCATGCACCTAATCGAAAGCATCAACCGAACTTATGAAAAAAGTTTCCATATCACAATGTCAAGAAGTTGATAATGCTCTGTCCGATAGGAACGGTCCAACCATCACACATTACCATTAGTCCATGTAGGCCATTTGCTCTTGTATGAGGCAATTCATTTTTCTAGCTCATTATTGTCAAGTATCACCGGAAACGTCCTTCAGTTCTGGAGTATCTACATCGAGACCGACAGCCGTGTTGAAAAAATGACAGACCTATAACCGTATTGTTTGCCAATCCTTGGAATATGGCTAAAGTGGATCATGATCCAATAGTCGCCACATGTCTTTCTTATCCTTCAATATTGTGTCACCCCTACTGCTTCAAATTTTTGCTGGAAAAGGCTGTAGATCTAAATCTTGTGGTGGCTCCTGGTGGAAATTCTGGTGGCTTCTTAATGCTACCAAAAGCCTCCAACATAAATGCAATACGCACCACCTCTGCTGATGGCCTTCTGACTGAGGTCCTCCTAACTCTAGATCTTCCTGCTGCTCACAAAACCGGAGCCCGATTCATAGTACGAGAGCCCAAATTCTAGCCATATGCCTGGCCACCTCATTCTCCTTGCCACTGATTATCCAAACTCTCCTAAATGATAGCCTGGATCTGTGCCTCGTCTTTTAGAGCGAACGCCTCCTGATTTTCTGAAGTGATAGAAAGATGGCTCTGTCGCTCGACGGTCCACCTCCACCTTCTTAGCAACCCTCTCCTTCGCTGCTTTAAAATTAGCGAAGTGTTTCATCAGCTATCAAACTCTCGTGGACATTATCGACCATATAGATACATTGGAGTAACCACGTATTGCTTCAACTTGATCACTTCTTCAACTTGTTACACCAACTGCGCTTCCAATAGTGCCGACCTGAGAGCATTTGCTCATATCCCAATCAATGTCACACTCTAACTTCTTTCTTTTTGATGGTTCCACTTTAAGGATTATCAAATACATCAATTTAGCAATTATTTAAAAATAGCAAAATTTGTTACGAAAATAATATTTTTTAGTTCAGAAAATACAACTGATTTATCTAATACTAATAGTAAATTTTCATATTTTTTATTTATATATAAGTTAATAATTTTTAAATTAAAAAAATATATTTAAAATCATAAATTTAAAAAAAATATGTTTTTACTTCTGAAAATACTTCTGAATATGTATTATGTACTACTAATTTTTATAATTTTTGGTATTAATTATATATTTTTAATTATTTTTAAATAAAAAAATAATTTTTAAATATAAATATTTTAATAAATTAATTTCAGCACAGATCCATGTAGAACCAATATGGGTGCTACATATATTTTTTAGACCTTGGGCATACATCAAAGCTACTTATTTCTCATTTTTTTTAAAATTTAGGCCTAAGCTACTATGCGCATGATCGCATCAAAACTTGAATAATAGACACCAATATTTTGCTCGAAAAGATAACTTGCATGCCCCTAAATACCCTTATAATTTTTACAATTTTTTTAATTTTATTTTTTATATTTTTTATGTTTTAATCCAATTCATATTTTTAATTTTTAAAAATTATATATAATCTGAAATTACATATTTTATGTCATCATGATGATCTACAAACTATATGCATAAAATTAACGCCCCAAAATCAAAAATTTTGCATAATCTTTTTTTATTTCGCAAATTTCAAGCTATATTTTGGAGTGCCCAAAAAATAGAGAAAATGAGAATACGAGAGGAGCACACCGTATTTAGGCTTGGATCTTCTTTATCGTGCTGAATGTGTGATTTTGCAAATTTGAGAGGAAGGAGGAACCAACAGACGTTTAGAGTTATAGAGAAGAAATGTGAGGACACGAGCCTTCCTAACATCTTCTTTTAACAAAAGAAGGAAAGAGGGAGGGGGCCTGATTCGAACCAGGTCGACTCGATGCAAACTGGGACGGTTCACACGAGACTCGAACGGAACCGATCGGTTTCCCGAATGGTACCAGGCTGATTCCGCGATTCTATTCTGACCAATTCGGTCTGGTTCCGACCCTTTTCGGCCGGATCGGGGCCTAATCCTGATTTTACCGAGCCGGAATGTTCGGTCCCGGTTCGGCCAACCCTTGCCACATACAATTCATACACGACTTTATTGAATGAAGGAGAGAACTAAACCATCAAACTTATGGGATATTAATTTGATTGATTCACTTTGAGGTCTATAAATGAGATTTGCTGAAACAGAAACAAACAATTTTATTCAATTCTTTTTCTCACATCCATGGATCACCCAATCATGATACCTAATCCAGTTATAGGTAAGAGAAACAGATTACCATCCTTGGGATGCTTGTGCATTGGCAGAATTGAAACAGAGAGAACCATGTTTTGCAAGAACAAAGATGGGTTTTACGAAGAAGGGAAAAACTAGAGCAGGATATGCTCCATTCGTAAGAATTCTACATAGAACTTTGTTCATAAACAGGTAAAAATAAATGAAATGGGCAAAAATGTGATAAGTGATTATGTTCAAATATATTTTGTTAAGCAGGAAAAATGCAGAAAAGGAAAGAGGGTGACATAGCGAATGTGCACAGTAGCGCATATGTTTAAGAATTTAACAATACAATGACAAAACCCAATTATAATTTCAAATGGAACTTGTAATATTGTATATGGAGATATAGCACCCCATTCTTCTCATATTAAAAAGTTAACAGTTCTGAGTCAAATCCAAAGTTCCCAACCTATCAGAATTTCAAAGACAATGCCTACCTTGAGAACACCATAGCAATTCCAATAGGAACATCTGGTTACAACAGTTTTATGTTATTCTTGCAATTTCCAACCAACATCCTAAAGGCTGATTTGGCTGACTTGATTTCTTAATATAAAAGTAGAATCCCTTACAAATTATGTGATCTCGAATCGCCTGATTCGTACCGAGCTGTACCAGCGCGGACCGGCGACGGTTCCAGTAACCAAAACGAGAAACTGAGATGAAGAGGGAGAAGAAGAAAAGAGAAAAAGAGAGAGGGTGAGGGAGGGAAAGGGAGAGAAAGGAAAGAGAGAGAGAGGGTGGCGGCTAGCTGGCAGAGGGCCGTGGAGCCGCAACAGAGGGATGGAGGGCCGCGAGCCGCGCAGAGGTGCAGAATGGCTCCACCTTCGGTTCCCTATTTTGTTCAAAATAGATGATCCGGAGGGGGCCCTTTTTATTTTAAAAAATTTTAAGTGACTGCACTTAAAAAATTTCAAAATTTTCTTCCACGACCCTTGTTTCGACACAATAGGAGAACCGGATGCAGAGCCCTCCTCCGCCCCTGTGCGTGGCTCCCCGGCCCTTCAGTCGATCTCCTCTCTCTCCCCTTCTCTCTCTCTTTCCTCTCCTAGTTCTCCCTCTCCTCCATCTCTCTAACTGTGTCGGTACGGGCTCGGCATGAAAACAACATAGGCGCGTACCGACCCATGCCGCCAGGCAACCGGTCCGGGCTTTAGTTCCAGCATAATAATCCTTGGCAAAAATCAATAATTGTAGTAAAGAAGAATGAATTATAAAAACTCTATCGAAATATACTCTTAAACAAGTAAACAAATACACATATATACGATTTCAGATCTAGAAGGCACTAGTACTAATTTCATGAATTTGGACCAATATGGGCTTCCAGGCAAAACTGAAAAGAAATCTAAGGAAATTCAAAAATAGAAATAAATTTCTACGTCTATGCTAAGTCAAGCAGCATATATGTAAAGTATGGTAAATGCCTAGGGTAAATAACCTGTTCATTTGCAGTAGGGGGGAGGCCGCCAAACATACACACGCCGAGCATGTCGAGTTGCTAGAGATACCAAATATAGACTAAAATATAACATGAATAAATTATGCAATGTTATACATAAATCAGCAATGAACATACCTGCTGTGTCATTGCTTGCACTGGCATCACAGGAAGAGTTGGGAACTGTCATGAATGCAAATACAAAAACACATAAACATTGGGGTAGATTAAATATATAACCAATATGCCACCAAAAGCATGTGGTAACAATAGGAAGTTCCAGATGGTCAAAAGAAGAGAGGGAAAAAAAGCACCTGGCCAGCTCCTAGAGGAAACATATTTGGAAACATTCCAGGAATGGTGGTGTAGTTGGAGGTAGCTGACCTGTAATAAGCAAAGTAAGTTAAATCACAGAACGATAGTATACTTATTTTAATAACAGAAAAATATATGCAGCACCACATTTTATGCCCTCACAGACAGACTTGATCTGGCCTCCTCAATAGAATACATCATAAGGAAAAAATGATCATACGATTTTCCAAGTATTGAAGATAATATTTGTAAGACTACCAAAAAGGAAATAGTTGTTGGTTGAAGACGAACAAGATATCAAACCGGTGCATTGATTCCTCCTTGCACATAAAAGCTACAGTAGTCGGCTCACGCCCATTGGCAGCACAGGGGACAAAGTGGCCCAACATTGCCTTCTTACAACAACATATATACACAAAACAAACAAACAGCCACCAAAAACAAGAAACAACCAAATTGTGCTCAGTTTCAGAAATTAACTCTCCAAGTAAAAAAATATATAGTAAAAAAAATATGTCCAGATACAAACAGATTTAGTTTCTAGTATCCTACAAGCTATGTACATAATTAAAATCGCTTACCCAAGAAACACCATGAATTTGATATAATTTCCCTCATTAACAACAAACTAAGCAACAATGAAGACAGGAAAATCTGAACCGTAATTACAAAATTGATGTACCCTGCAGCAGTTGGACCAGGTATCAGAGCCGAAACAGGCGGAGCCATGTCAAAACGCTGATGCGTTGCTGTTTGAGGCAAGAAAAATGATTAGAAATAGATTAATCATGTAGAAGATTAAACAAGAACACATATTTTGATAAATAAAGGGAAGAAGATGGTAGGCTTAGAAATACCATAGTTATCAAAACACATGCACAAGAAGAAATATCTTGCACAAAATGAGAAGGGGCCAGAAAGTTAAATAATACATCACAATATGCATAATTGTCTCCCATAACCATCACCAAAACCTTGTCCCAACTATCTGGGCTCAAGCTTTTTGAATCCTCATTCGCCAAGCATTTCTATTAGACGACCTCTTTGTAATGCATAATGTCACAATAAACAATCATTTTCGATGCTCTAGTTAAAGATTCATGAATTTGATTTCAAACATATACACTAAGGCAATGTTGACAAGCATATTCTTAATTTAATTGCTAGGTTATTGAGGCAAAAACGGAAAAGTAATCCTTTAGGCTCCAACACTACTCATCGGACTAGACCTTGCAATACAATGACAATTCTTCACACAACTTATTTAAAAAGTTGCTTCTTAGGTTACCCATCAAGAAAAAGGAAGACCAGCATTACACTGTGCACTGGGATGGCCCTAAGCATGGCTTCAAAGCTCTACATGCTGACCAAGATCAGCCTGCCCACTAAAATTCATGCCTAGACTTGAACAAGCCTGCCCTAATCACTCTGGTGCATAATTGGGGCTCACCTTTCGTGGCTGGTGTTTAAAAAGAGGGGAAAAGGGAGGTGACACTAGAATGCAACACCAAAACAAATAGTCAAAGGGAATCCCAGCAACAGGAGGGAGGAGAAACTAAATATTAATGTGGCATAGAAAAAGATCTGAAAAGTACGTGGTAGAAAAGTAGGAAAAAAAAAAGATGACAATAATATGGGAAATAATACCTGAAAAATAAAGGGAACTGCTAATAAAGATATCCTTAGCAATATAGTTCACGACAAGCATTAAACCCATTGTGTTTAGCTCAGATGCCATAATAAAATGAATTCATTATGAATAGCATCACAAACATAGAAGTACATATAACATATGGTACAAGCAAGCTAACGCTCCGCATCTGTATTGCTTTCATTACTTATCATTTTTGACACACAAAGGGGTCTGTGGGTGTGTGAGTTGCTACTTGAGGAGCTATATAAAATTACAGTTCTTCACTAGGGACAATTTAGTCTTCTTTCACAATTTTCAACAATTAAGAAACTCATAGTTTTGGTCACCACCACCAACATCTTAGGCCACCAACACTAAGCACCACCAGCATTGTCGCCACTACTGCCATCATTGCTACCTCCACCACCATTACCCCCGTCGTCACTATCACTACTATCATCGCCTCCATCATACCACAACCCACCACAGCCATTGCCTCCACCACATCATTAGTGCCCTCAGCACCACCACTGTTGCACCAATGTCTACTACCACAGCCTCACTTCCACCACACCACCGCCGCCATCATCGCCACCTCTGCTTTACCACTATCGTACTTAACCACCAACATCATCACCACCTCTACTGCCTCCACTACAACTACCATCGAGCCCATCATTATTGATAAAGTTTATTTTTAAAAAATAATTGACTATACCAAACATGTCTATATATTTTTTAAAAAAAAGAAAAAGAATAGAAACAAAATTTCTATTTTTCTATATCTAAAAATAGAAAAATGGAAGTGATGCCAAACGGCACCTTTACTTTCAATTTATTTGGTTTTACTCAGCAATTGTACTTCAGACTGCATATTTAAGCACAATTTACATGAATGACCATATACATGACAATCTCTGAAAGGATCTACAATTGTACCAATCCACATGTAATTAGGCTCTAACTACAAGCTAGAAAAAGGAATGGAAAGGTGCACAAGAGGAGATCCAGGGGCATTTTATTTTCTTCAGTTCAAAGAGCCGTACAGGAAGACTACAAGAGTGATAACGCCATTTGAAATCACCTTGGATGTGATGAGTCTGTGGTCCATGCTCTAAGGACATCAAAATAAACAGAGCACTATCACTAATGTTTGCTTTTTGATTTAAGGCTAGATGAGCAACAAAGTTGACAATATACATTCATATGATAGCAAAAAAAAATCTAATTATATAACAACCTCAAAAACTACAAAGCCACTCTTGGGAGAACAAACATATACATTTTTTTAATCTCCAAAATTGTCTCTCCCAGTTCCTACAACTTAAAACTTGTCTTCAAATTGCCACCTTACTACACTCTTTCCATAGTCCAGCAATACTAATCACTCCACTGTTTCATTGAAGTGTTCCAACATTGACACCTTTATTAGCACATAGACAATAAGGTTTTAAATAAGACCCATGATAGTGACCAAAATGGCAGAATAACAAAATCACCTAAGTTGCTCATTCTGTTCCATGTAAAGAACACTAAACCCCATATCATGTTAAAATAAACTTTATCATGAAACCTAAATGCATCAAAGATATCATGACTCCCTTTCCCACAAGCTATAGTTTGGACCCTCCAGCACGTTCTAAAATTAGCACTAGGCTATCACAAAGTTGCAAGACAACCTGCATATTCTCAATCTCTATATTTTATCTGTCAGTATGCCGCACATACATCAATCTTACTCATTAAAGTCACCACAAGATAGAACCTTAGGTATCACTTATGTAAATTCAGAATTTTTAAAAAAAGCACTCGGGCGCAAAAAATCTATTCAAAGAAATATCAGATATTTGGTATGATATTGCTTTTACTCTCTTGATCTGACGGGAACGAGAATGAGTCCTGATCTATGATCGGACCTACCCCTTGATCGAGACCGAGATCCGGAGAACGATGCCTATGCGCCGTTCTTTATCACGATCATAAGTCCCTACGCCTGAAATGAATATGATGATATGAAGTCAAACATTAAAAAAAAAATCTTTCAAAATGGAAAATTATGTGATCATAGCGAACATTGACAGTTAAAAATTCAACTGGCAAACGTAGAAGCAATTATCTATGAAAATCAATGTGGACTAGAACAATGGCAACATGGTTGTGATTACATATTAATATAACAATTTCTTGTGTATCATAACCAACTCAATCATACATATTGTATGAAACAAGCTTGCAGAATATGGGATCTCAGTTCAAGCCTATATATATATATATATAATATATATATATAATATGAGTATAATATAATTTAAATGTTCTGCATTTTAGTAACATAAAATAGTAATAAACTGATGTTAACGCAGCTGAAACAACTCCAAACAAAGTACATTAATTTAAACCTGTTACTGATCACATCCCTTTTTATTGAAATAAGATATGGAACCAAATTCAGGCAAAAATAACTTCTTGCAATTGTCTGAGGACTAAAGTATTCAACATTCTATAAATATGAAGATTGGACACTTAATTAGGTGTATCCATATCTAATATGCATGAGTTACTGATACAGGTATACAGTACAAAATGTGTCAGATGCTTCTTGCATAATTTCACTTACAGGGGAAAAGATTGGACATAACATGGTACGATCTAGATACATCCCAGATGGCAAAGGACACATTCAAGATACAATCCTAGGGACATCTCAAATACTCTTGACGGGTTGTCCTGTGATAGATTACATCAAATAAGGCAAGCAACTTCTGATTTCAAATCAATCATGATAAATAACACCCCTTCTGACTTTAACCATGCTGTGTGTATGCAAACCATGAGAGAAAAAGAGCGGGGAGATCTGGAGCTAAAACTAAGAAAAATAGTCCATCTAGTACAATACATGGAAATAAAAAAGTGAATGCGTATGCTATTGGTTCCCCACCATATCCGCATCTTGTTTTAATTTTTTTGATGCCATGTTGACATGTCCACGTAGTGTGTAAATTATATCGTAAACACATCCAATGTGTGCAGTCATGCTTCATAGATTTATTATTGGCTTCTTTAGCAACCTTGACATCATGTATGTCTTGTACAATATGCCAACAATATTCAGTAACCGTGGAACTTGGTACCTAGAAGGTGAGCAGCTTTCGCAAAAATTAATTAGGCAAATCTTCGATTCTCCTTTCTAATACAACCTAACATTCAAAGATTTAGGCTCGCAATTTGAAAATTTCTATCTACTAGTTGAAGTACACTTGCATATGCAAGTCAAGCTAATGGCCAAAAGAGGGAAAATAAATTACCTAAATTAATGAAAAAGTGTGATAAATTTAGCATATTGCTTCTTGCTAATATTTAACATGGATCGTATTTTCAATCCAAGCCTAATCCAATAATTTTGACTTCGATAGTTCCAAAGAGGAATCAATTCACAATCCAATCCATTTGAAGACCTAATTTGTACTCGATGGAAAAATATTGGACACCTCAACCTCAGACCAGACCGTCCTCGCCAACCTCGGTACAAACCGAGTAGACAAGTTCGGACCTAGCCGAGGAACCAACCGATTAAGGAGCAATCAACACATGCCGGCAAGGACTTGACGGTCTTGGCAATTGGCCGTTGTGACGACGACAGGCAGTAATGAAGGCTCTGCATTTAGCTCCTGATCAGTGTCATACTACTGCCTGGCGACTGGCCACATCACGCCGGGGCTAGATAACCGCAAAACTGACTCCCTCATATAAAGGGGAATATTATTGACAGAGAACCACATTACTAAAATTTCTTCCTTCCATATTATTGCCTCTCCATTCTGACTTAGGTATCGGAGGATAGCCCGCCGAAAACTCTCCGACAAGCGAACTTTTTGCAGGCCATCTTCGAAGGAGTTCAACCCCCGACACCTCGGCCACCTCGACTAGCTCAGATTCAGCCGACCTCAAGGTCATCCTGGGCTGCGCTCTGACCTCGGTCCAAAATTCAGTGGCATCAAATTAGCGCTAAAGGAAGGTTCCCAGCTACACTAGTGATCAAGCGAAGGGAGAAATCGCAACATGGGGTCATAAGGAGCTCGCAGTGCATCGCATGCTTCACAACGCCGCGCTCCAACCGCTCAAAGATTGTTGTAGAGCGCCGAAACTTGCTCCGCCGAAGCAGCCTACCACGCCTATTGGCAATAAGCAATTCAAGTTGTTCGTTCAACAGGTGCAAGTGCTGATCGCGACAGTCTAGAGTCTGCAGCAGGCAGTGCTCCAATCAAAACCGGTCCGGCTGAAATTTGGTCAACTCTGCCACCACTCTCAGTCGTCGGTGCACCATATACATCTAGCCAGTCACCACTCTCAGGGTCGGGGATCCGGGTGGTTTCGCTAGAGTCGACGCACTCAGCGGAGCAGTCCTGGTCGGATGAAAAATGGCGTACGCCAAGACCCCATTCTAGCAAGGACTCCGCTCTAAGCCTCTCGCCTCCTCGCCATACAGAGCCCCCGCTCTAGTGGGATGCCAACCTCGATAGGAGATTCGAGAAAATAGGCGGGCAAATTCAGACCTTAAGAACAGGCTCCGAGGGCGAACAACGATCTCAACTTTTCTTTGGAGCCCCCCCCAGTAGATCATAGGCCGATCCCACCTCGGTTCAAGATACCCCCAAGTAGAGTCGTACAACCACACCTCGGAAACCTCTAGATCGCTTGGAGAGCTTCAAGACCCTCATATTGCTGCACGGAGCCATCGATGTCGTGCTTTACAAGACCTTCCCCGCAAGTTCTCTGCAAGGCAGCTCGGTTCTGGTTCTCTGGTCTTCGGGCCGAGTCCATCCATCGAGCAGCTAACCGCCTCTTTACAGCGCACTTTGTCTCCAACTGAAGACGACGCTTCGGCTCAAACGCCCTCCTTGACATCAAGCAGAGAGAGGAATCTCGAATCTGCTAGTGGGAGACCTCCCCAAAATGTTGGCGCCCTCCTCTTCTTCTGGAGAAGTGTTACCTAGCCGACTTCGCCGAAATGTTGGCGCGAGCAGACAAGTACGCCAATGCAAAGGAGGCCATGGCCTCACAATGCAAATCTGCTAGTAGGAAGACCTCCCCGAGGTGCCCAAGAGAGGGTGCAAGGAACGAGGGGAGCCGAGGAGTGTTTCACCTCAGTGTGAAAGGAGCTCATAACGACCCAAGAGTCCTCGAAAATTCGAAAGGTACACTCCTCTCACTGCTTCAAAGACTCAGATCCTCATGAAGATCGAAGGCCGAGGCTACTTCCGCCCTCCTCAGCGGATGAAGGCCTCGACGATCGAGAGAGCAAATACTGTTGCTTCCACCGGAACCACGGCCACAACACTGAAGAATGCATCCAACTCAAGGACGAAATTAAGGTACTCATCCGGCACGGATGACTGAACTAGTACGTGCACACGCAGCAAACCGAGGAGCACCCGCTTTAGCCTCTGATCCGCCACCCTAGGGCCAATCGACAATCGTCTGACAGTAGACGTCATCAACACCATCGATGGCGGACCTCCCAAGGTCCTAAGTACCTCGGACAATCGAGCTCCTCAAGAAGTTAAAGCTGCCCTGAAGAACAGTGCACGGAAGATGTCATCACGTTCTCCAATGTCGGCCTAGGAGTCTAAACTCTTCATGACAATGCTGTAGTTATTTCTTATACAATTGCAAAATATGATGTAAAGAGAATACTTGTTGATAATGAAAGTTCAGCCAATGTGTTGTTTTTACGATGCTTCCAACGAATAAAGTTGCCTACTGAACAGCTCCAGAAGGTCAGTGCACCCCTGGTCTTGCTTCTCGAAAGACTCGGTCCCTGTGGAAAGCGTGATCAATCTATCGGTCACCGCAGGACAAGAAGTAGAGTTGGAAGAAATCCGAGGTGACCAAGCAATAAATCGCCAATGCTACATGGCCACTCTCGAAAGAAAGAAGTTGGTAGAGACTATGATAAAGAGGCTCGACACAAGGGATGAGCTCAAAGAACAGCAAGGAGAACCGACCGAGAGCTGGTGATAGTCCCCCTGAAGGAGGACGAACCTGACCGGACCATGCAGATCGGCTCGAGCCTAGACAAAGAAAATGGGTCAGGATAATCGGCTTCCCCCGGGCCAATGCCGATGTCTTCGCCTAGTCGGCTACCGACATGCCTGATATAAGCCCCAAAGTGATGTCACGAGCTCAACATGGATCCAACTCACCGACCTATATGGCAGAAGAAGAAAAAACTTTCGCCGCAAAAGGCCGCAAATCATAAACCAAAAAGTTGACAAACTCCTGGAGGTCGGCTTTGTTCAATGTGGAAGCTATCCTGACTAGCTGGCCAATGTTGTACTTATTAGAAAAGCTAATGGAAAGTAACGAGTCTGCATCGACTACACCGACCTAAACAAGGCCTGCCCAAAGGACAGCTTTCCAGTCTCGAGGATTAATTAGCTCGTAGATGCGACCTGGACACCAACTGCTGACCTTCATCGATGCTTTCTCTGGGTACAACTAAATTCAAATGCGCCCAAGGACGAGAGAAAAAGAGCATTTCTTACTGACAAAGGCCTCTACTCTTGCAAGATAATGCCCTTTGGCTTAAAAAATTGCAAGGACAACTTATCAATGGTCTCATCAACAAGATCTACAAGGAGCAAATCGCCAAAACATGGAGGTATATGTGAATAATATCTCGTGGAGAGCCGAGCAGCAAAGCAGCACATAGTCGACCTAGAAAAAACTTTCGCAACTCTGAGAAGTACTAGATGAAGCTCAACCCAACGAAGTGCGTCTTCATAGCGCATCAAGAAATTCCTAGGATTCATAGTGACACAGTGAGGCATCGAGGCAAATCCTGAGAAATCCGAGTAGTGCAACAGATGCGACTGCCAAAAAATGTCAAAGAAGTCCAACACCTAACTGGTCAGAAGTTTCACTAGCAAGATTTATCTCCAGATCGGCAGAGCGCTGCCTCCCATTCTGCAACGCCCTGAAGCACCCGAAGCACTTCCAATGGATCGAGAAGTGTCAAGAGGTCTTCGATCGACTGAAGAGTACCTCAACTTGTCGCCTCTCCTCACAAAACCGTAGGTCGGAGACATGCTCTGCTTGTACATAGCCATTTCTCCTTCTGCTGTGAGTTTGTCCTGGTGCGGAAAGAAAAAAGGTGCCAAAGACCGATCAACTAAACAAGTCAAATCCTGCGAGACACCAAGACCAGATACTCCAAGTTGGAAAAGACGATCTACGCCCTCATCATCTCAGCTCGGAAACTCCGGCTATATTTTCAGGCTCATTCTATCACAATCCTGACCGACTAGCCGAGGAGGCAGATTTGCAAAAGCCCCGAAAATGCAGGTCCAACTGGCAAAATGGGCAGCGGAGCTCGGAGAGTTTGACTGGAGTACCGACCTTGGCTGTCATCAAGTGTAGGTGTTAGCCAAATTTTCTGGTGGAGTGGCACCATCCCTGATGAAGACCCGTCGAGCTCCCCAAAAGAAGACCACAGGGTGCCATGGATCCTGCATGTAGAGGGTCATCAGCCCAAGAGGCATCAAGGCTACACTTAACTCACCAGCCCAGATGGAGTAATCACAGAATACATTTTCGATTCAAGTTTTCGACCTCAAATAATGAGATTGAATAAGAAGTGTTGATCACTGGACTCAAGCTTGTCTAGGAGCTCAGAGTTCAGCAACTGAAAGTCTTAGCGACTCCACAATAAGTTGTTAGACAAGTGAGGAAAACTCAAAGTCCGCGGCCATCGATGATCAAATATCTAATAAAAAGTAAAGAACACCTCGTCTTTCACAACTTCAATATACAGTAGATCCCCCAAACTGAGAATGCAAAGCCAATCTGCTATCAAAGTTGGCCACCTCGGAGATTGCCGACTTGACCAAGTTACATACCTCGAAGTCTTGAAGACATCGAACATCAACAAGCCCGACATTGTGATGAACACTACCATTGAGCCGACCTGGATAGATCCTCTCGTCGACTTCTTGAAGGACGAGAAATTGCCTGCAGACCGAACTGAAGCCCGCAGGATAGGCGACAAGCCTCCCATTATGTTCTCCTCCGACGACAAGTTATATCAATGTCATTCTCATTGCCACTTCTTAAATGCCTCTGCCCAACCAAGGCAGACTATGCACTTCGAGAGGTGCACGAGAGCATCTGTGCAACGACCTGGGTGGCGGATCTTTAACCTACAAGGTCCTGCCAACAAGGATGCTACTATTCGACCCTACAAAAGAATGCGGCGACTTGTCAGAAATCGACCAATTGTCAACGGCATGCGAGCATCCAATGACGACCAACTGTGGCCGTTGACGCCAATTAGCGGCCCTTGGCCCATTTGCACAACGAAAATTAACATCCTCGAACCTTTTCCAATGGTTACCGAGCCGCGCAAATTTCTTTTTGTGGCGGTGACTACTTCACCAAATAGGCAGAAGTCGAGCCAGTGCCCGAATTACCAAGGCGAAAGCTCGAGACTGTCTGGAAGGCCATAATTTGTAGATTTGAACTCCCTCAAGTGATCATCATAGATAATGGGCGTCGGTTCAACAATGCCGATTCAAGAAGTTCTGCTCTAAGCTCGGCATCGACGACCAGTTCCCTTCGGTGGTGCACCCTGAGACTAATGGACAAGACGAGGTGACCAACCAAACTATCCTATAGGATCTAAAGGCAAGGCTGGACCGAGCAAAGAATTGTGGGCGAAGAGCTATGTCTTTATGGGCATACCGAACAACACATCATATTCCCATTGGAGAGATGCCCTTCAATCTCACTTTGGGACCGAGACAGTGATCCCACTGGAGATCGGCTTCCATCACTTCGAGTAAAAAGCTTTGATGACCAGACAAACTCAGATCGACACTAAGCCTAACCTCGATCTGCTGAAGAAACCAGAACGAAAGCTCAAATTCGTCTGGCGACGTACCAACGGAGAGCAGCTCGGTACTCAATTTCAAGGTCAAGGTAAGCTCTTCCAACCTGCGAGCTCGTCCTAAGAAAGACTGAAACGTCATAGCCAAGAAAACTCGAAAAGCTGAGTCCAAACTAGGAAGGCTCCTACCGAGCAACCGAAGCAATGCGACCAGGGATATACTCTGGTTGGAGCACCTCGACGACGCCCGATCCCATTAACTTGGAACTCCGACAAACCTTCGCATCTATTATCAGTAAAATTCATTATAGTCCGAGCTTATTTCCAATAAAAATTCTCTTATTGTGATTGTTTTCAGATCGGACAATTATGACAAACATATTCTACTTGAGACACCTTAAGCCAATTTGGAACCTCCTCAAGCCGAGCCCACTCGAAATTCCTCCAAAGCTAAACTCCAAAGTAGACCAATAAAGGAGACAACCCGGGCCAACCTAGAACCTCCTAAGCCAGCTCACTCAAAATCCTCTGAGCTAGACTCCAGATAAGACCAACTAAGTCCCTGTTTGGGAGAGCTTTGCAGTAGAGCTTTTGGAAGTAGAGCTTTATGAAGTAGAGCTTTTATAAAAGTTGTTTGCTGTTTGGTAACTACATTTCTAAAGTGTTGTGGCACTTTAACATGTATTTGGTAAACAGACTAAGGAAAATATTTTTGTATGACAAAAATGACCATAAAGGATATTACTAGTATTATACAACGGAGGCATAATAAAATATAATATATATTAATATAATATAGTAATGAATATAATATTATTATAATATAGTACTATAACATTGTATACTATAGATAATTTAATATAATAATTAAATATTTAACATAATATATCAATGTACTATGATATAATGTAATATAATATTATTTACAGGATAATACAAATAATAAATATATAAAATATTATAATTATTAGTGTAAATTAATTTTTACCCTTCTGATAATGATTTATCTTTCTGACAAATTTTCTAGCTAGATGATAAAACTAGTTACAAAATTACTAATATTTATTTTTTTTTATTTATTTAGATCAAATTATTTGCCACTCACTCATTATTTTTATTATTTATTTATTTGTTTTATTTATTATTTTATTCATTAAACTATATTTATTTATTATCTTAATCATTTATTTATTTATTTATTCGTCATTTATATACATACTTATTTATGCATTTATTTATCTTTTCTTTTCTTTTCTTTTTCTTTCCTTTCTTTTTTTTCCTTTTTTTTCCTTTTCTTCTTTTTTTTCTTTTTTCTTCTCTTCTCCTTCCTTCCTCTCTCCCTTCTCCTTTCTTCTCCTCCCGCAAGGCCAACGGCGCCAGAAAGGTCGGGCCACGGCGACCGCGAGAGCGGGCCCGGAAGGCGGCGACCGTAGGAGGGGGCCGCCATGGGGGCTCGCTGCGGCTCGCCTCCCTAGGCCCGCGGGCTGGGACGTCGTGGTCCCCGGGCTGGCGGAGGCCCGGCCAACCCACGGTCGAGCCCGGCTGCTCCACGGGTCGGCCATGCGCCACGGGTGGTGGCGAGCGTGGTGGCTGCCACGTGGGCAAGCCACGGGCTGCTCCCAAAACAAAAAAAAAGAAAAAAAAGAAACAAAGCGCCAGCGTTGAGAGGAAGAAGAAGATAGAGAGGGAGGGGGATGAGTGAGAGAAGAGGCGGATGGATGATTTTTGGAAAAAAAAAAGGACTTTTAAATGAAAATATTTTGGTCAGCTTTCTGACAAAGCTCAAAACAGGTTTTCGGAAAGTTCCACAAATGGAGCTTCTTCCAAAAGCTGTTTTTAGCTTTCTGAAAAAAACTAAAATAGCTTTCCGAAATTTTTACCAAAACATCCTCTTTTTTTTTGGAGGGCCAGAAAGTGCTTTTGGCCCTCCAAAGCTCCCTCAAATGGAGGGCCTAAGAAGACACTCCGAGCCAACCTTGGACCTCCTCAAGCCAAGCTCACTCGAAATTTCTCTAGAGCTAGGACTCCAAAGAATAACTAAAGAACATCCTGAGGCCAACCCAGACCTCCTTAAGTCGAACTCACTCAGAATTCCTTAGAACTAAAATCCAGAGAAGACCAACAACTAAGGAGACACCCTGGGCGACCAAAACCTCTTCAAGCCGAGCTCACTCGAAATCCTCTCGAGTTAAACTCCAGAGAAGACCAACAACTAAGAAGACACCCCGGCCGATCTGGGGACCTGCTAAACCCGAGCCCACTCAAATTTTTTCTGAGCGCGAAGTTCCGGAGAAGATCAACAAAGGAGAGAACTCAAGCCGACCTGGGACCTCCTCATTAAGCCGAGCCGACTCGAACTGCTCTAGAGCTAAAGTCCGAAGAAGATCAACAAAGAAAAACCCAAGCCACTTGGGACCTCCTCAAACCAAGCACACTCGAAATTTCTCTTGAAGCCGAACTCCGAAAAGAATCGACTGAGAAAGCCCCACGTGATATTTGGGAAGGTCAAGATTCAACCAATTCTAAGGTTTTCGAAAACAAAAGTAGCACTTGGTACAACCCAATAAAACTTATTCCATGAGATTAGCAAATTTATTTTTCCAATGCTCTCATCTAAGTGATATTTGGATATAAAGAAAGAGGCAATGGGGTATTGATATAGCATAATTACCTTATCGGAAGGGTCATTAAGATGCAATATGAATTGGTGGCAGAAGACACTATGTAGTTGAATCTATCTTAAAAATCAAAATTTGAAAACAGCTTATCAATCTTTGAACAAAATCATTGAAGACATGATTCTTAAGGAAAAGGATGCAGAAAGTTAGAGAATACACACAGCCCCCAGATCCTAGAATAAGGACTAAAAGCCAAGTAAATGCTTTCCATAGGTCCCCAAATTATTTTAAATTGCTTTCTATAGGTCCCAAATTTATTTCAAATCTAATGAATGGAGAAGCAGGCTGTGTAGTGAGAGAGCTGACTGCGTGACCTGAGACCAACCTAGTAGAGTCGTAAAAGTGGCCACCAGTGCTCCAGCACCTCTCCATCCATGGAAGCATAGTCTATGCAAAAAGAATCACAAGGCAAAGAGACTTCGGGGAGGAAATGGTTATAACTGAAAGTGCAGTGTCTTGCTCTCTCAATCAAAGGTGATCCACAATTGCCCCCCCCCTTTGCCCCCACCCAACAAAAAAATGTGTGGGCTTTTCTTTGTCAGGGGATAGGGGATGGACACTTTTCTGATTTACATACAGCTAACCAAACTATAATCAGCTGCTATTTTGCCAGGATGAATAGTGTTCATGGACACCTGGATCCATTGATGTACTCCAAATAATTTTAAAAATATTATACCAAAGAGGGAACATTATTAAGTGTATCTTGCATATTCACTAACCCAAAAAAGTAGTTGTTTGCATATTTACTAATGGCAAAAGGTAGCTCATACATCAACCCATTTACAAATACTGATTGTTACATATTTAAATCTATTCTTGGACAAGACAACCAATAACTTATGATGCAAACAGCCTTCACTGCTAAATGAATAATAACAATAATGTATGCATAAGATAATGCTAAACTGTGCAAGATACTCTGATTGAAAGCCCATTGCTTTATCTTAATTTTATTAACTACAAATGTCCATTGCATTCAATGCATAACAGGAGGACATGGAAATCCATTCCTTTCATTTTTTGTGTCTTATGAAAAGTGTATTATGTTACAATGCATGCAAGAGAGAAATTGTAAAGCTGTATACCTGTCATAGTCTCGGCTACGATGACGGCCATGATCATTCAGATCTGTCTCGCCCAATGATCACTTTTTTCACTTCTGTCCCTGTGGTCTCTGTTGCTGGGCGATCACGATCCTATCCCTCTCCCTATCTCTACCTCTGTCACGACCCTATCCCTGTCACGCTCCCTATCCCTGTCCCTCTCTTTTTCTCTATCCCTGTTCTGCTTTGTAAGGACCCCTTTTCATGTTCATGAGACCATACTGCAAACACGGGATGGTGTTAGTGAAGCTGAATCAAAACACAAGCTTTGACGAATACCAAGAACACATCATTCAAAAAGCAACCAACCAATCTTTGCTGAGCACAGATAAAACAAGTTCTTTTTTATATAAAAAAGATACAGCAGAATGCAACAAACCATGATCTCCAGCTTATAAAGCTGGTTGCTAGATAAGGAAATTGGCTTCCAAAATTATTTTCTAAGGGAAAAAAAAAATCAAGTAAGCCTCAAAACAAGTAGTCTCCAGAAAATCGCAAAAACTCCAACATCCTCACAAGCCCAATCCGGAATATCATTCAAAAAAAATATCTTGGTTCTCCTGCAAATCAACAACCAAAACAAAACGATTTTAAAAAAAAAAATCCAAAACTCTAGCCTTCCAATTAACGCAAGCAGGGCAAGTAAATTAAAAACAAACTTTCAATAGACAAAATATCCTGATACCACTGAAATTCGCGGCAAAACCCTAATATTTAACATTCCTCTGGAGGGTCCGAAAAGACCTAATGTAAACCAATTCCAGCCAAAAACCTTGAATACTTGCAACTCAATTTCCAGCAACAATTGTACAACATCAAATATGAGAAAAATTCAACCGAAAACGCGTCTTTCTACCAAATCTTATAGCTTTCATTCGCAGAAATGGACGGAAGGCAAGAAAAGAGCGATTAAAACTGAGAAATAGAGGGTTTGGAGGCGAGGAGACCTGCGATCTGGAATCACCGAAGTCGTCGAAGCCGCTGGTCTTCGGCGGAGGGGACGGCCCCTCCATAGTCGTGTATCCGTCAGCCGTTTCCTTCGTATCTCTCCCCGTAGTCCGGCATCTTCGAACCCTTCTCTCTCGTTCTCTGGGAGGCTTCTTTCTACCCGAGCGCTTCCTTATTTCTCCACTGTTTGCTTCGGGTCGCTCACCGGCAGCACTTCTAGGGCATGAAACGGTGGGCGACCTCGCCGCCTTAAATAGGACGCGAGGAAAGCCAAGGCGGAGAGGGGTTAAGGGTGGGTCCGGGAGAGTGATAAAATTTTGAAGGATAATTTGCTCAAATTAGTAGGAATTAAGTACACACTAGACGGACACAGGCTTTGAACGAGTGGCCTGGCCATTTGGGTCTGGAAGGCCCTTGCAGCGCCTAACCCCCATTCAGTTGACTTGCTGGCACGGTCAAACCCAATAACGACAGAATTAATACTGGACACCATACTAATTGTTTACCAGCAAATTGATACGGACCCGCACCATGCTATGCTGGACCTATACCGGTATGTAGAGGAGACGTAGAAGAGAAAAAATAAGAAAGAAAAAGAAAGAAAGAGAGCGGGAGAGGAAGTAGAGAGAGAAAAGAAAAGAGGGTTGGCTGGGCCAACCGACAGCTGAGAAGCCTCCATGCGGAGAAGATGGAGGCCGGGAGGCATGAAGCGGGGCTCCGCCTCCAGTCCCATATTTCATTCAAAACAGGGGCCTGAAGGAGATTCTTTTTTTATTTTTGCAGATTTTAAGTTGAAGTACGCAAACTCATTTGTCGACTTCACTTAAATAAAAAAAAAAATTAAGTGAAGTCCAGTAATAGGTTTTGCTGACTTTAATTTAAAATCTGCAAAAATAAAAGGGGGCCCCCAAAGATGGGCATTGGGCCGTGCCGGGCCCGGCCCGGCCCAGGCCCACCGGGCCATAGACCAAACGGCGCGTCCCTGGCACGGCCCGCTTAACCTAAAGGCTAAGCCCGGCACGGCCCTAGGCCCGTGCTGTCTGTCCCAAAAAAAAAAAAGCCGTTTATGGGTGGCCCATAACGGCTATTTTTTTGGCCCATTAACGGCTATTTGTGGCTTTTTACCCATTTTGCCCCTCCAACTGCCATAAAATGGCTTAATTTGAGGGGTTATTTTGGGGGAAAAAAATTGGAATCCTATTAAATTCGTGCTTGGCCACGAATCGTGCCAGCCCAAACCCTTATGGGCCGTGCCGGCTCGGCCCGCGGCGCCAAAAATTCTTAACCCAGCCCGGCCCCTTTTTATAAGCCGTGCCTAGCACGGCCCGTACTGTAGTAACACGGCCGCTTCGTGCCGGGCCGTGGGCGGCCAGGCCCAATGCCCACATCTAGGGGCCTCTTTCAGACCTCTGTTTCGTTCGAAACAGGAGATCGGAGCGGAGCCCCACCTCCGCATTTTTCTGGCCTCCGACAGCCTCTCTTTCTTTTCCTCTCCCTCTTCCTCGCCCTTAGTCCAAACCCTACCCTTAAGTTCTTTTCTTTTTGCTCTTTTGAGGGTTTCTTCAGTAGGGTTGCACCATGCTCAATGTGGTAGTGTAGCGGATGGGCAAAGCATGAGAGCCCTGGTCGCATGCTGTCAAATTTCCGCAAGGGGCTGCATAGGTTGCATGGGCTGGTGCATTTTAATCTAAGTGGATGAGAATGTGGCTTTAGAGCCATATTGTAGTAAAAATATTATTGTTTGGTCGAGTGCTTGAATGGCCGGATGAGATGCAGGCATACATGAACTTGGCCAAGGCGCCTGAAAGGTATGATGAATAGGTTGAGCATCTGCGCGCTGGGACAAGTGGGTACGCACACCAGGCTCAAACAAGCACATCCTTGGCCAAGACTCGCAGAACTTTTGAGCATGCAGGTTGCGGGTGCGCAGGCCACAGGCAGTAGGAGCATAAGCATGCAGGCACGTGAGCGCGCCATGTGCTGGCCGCAAGGGCACGGAGCTAGTAGGCGTGCGGATGCACAGGTGGGGCGCGCAGGCCAGCACGCAAGTGCACAGACAGGCGAGCGGGCACGTGCGTTGGCCCGTGGGCATGCTATCGTCGAGGCGCCTAGGCGCGACAGGTGCCCAGGTGCAGGCAGGTAGATTAACCTGCCAAATAGTTTCTAATGGTTGTCCAAACCACCTTACTATAGTTGTATGTGGTTGCTCCTGTCCAAGACTCAAACAGGGCCGGCCCGAGCCATAGGCGACTCCTGTCCAAGACTCAAACAGGGCCGCCCGAGCCATAGGCGACTGAGGCGGTCGCCTAAGCCCCGGGAGGCTGACCAAAAGGAAGCAAAGGCCCCATATAAACGGGATCAAGGAGCTGGCTAAGAATCTTCCCCCCTCCATCGGTGGGAGAGTTTTCCTGGCCTGCAGAGGGGCAATTTGGAAGTTGGGGGACAGTAGTTTTGTTTTGGGTGGGGGGGAGAGAAGCGAGAGAGAGAGAGAGGAGGAGGGATTTGGTTGGCTTGATAGACGCCTGAAAGCCACTCTTACCTTTCATCCTTTCTCTTTTTTGGTTTTGGTCTTGGTTTTCCTTCCCTCACATTAACTCCTCATCCAGCTGGGCCATCCGGAAGAAATATAGGGGGATTGGAGTATGGACGTCTTGGAGGGTGGAGATTCTTTTAGTTTTCTTCCTCTCGGTTTCTTCTCCCCTCTTGTGGTGGTAGAGAGAGAAAGGAGGGAGGGGGTTGAATGGCTGCTGTGCCGTGATGTTGCAGTTTGCTGCTTGGGTACTCACTTGAAGGGAGATGTGGGATGGGACTTTTATTAATTTGATGGAGGTGAATTTCCATAATGACCCTACTTTTCTATTATTGAGAGGTTTCTTTATGGACAAATTCTTTTCTTTACCTTCACCATGAAGTGCCATGGGATGACCTTTTCCTATTCGGCTTTTGCGGGTAAACAGTATTGCCAAGCATTATCTCAGTTATTTAATCAGTTTCAATGCCCTTCCATTTAGAATAATTACTTTTATGTGCTTCCATTCAAAGAATTATATTAATTGAAAAGGCTTCTTGTCTATCTTTGTTAGATTTAATGGTTAAAATAGTATACTTGATAGCTATCTATTTTCATATATTTTTTTAAGTATTTTAATTTTATTAAAAAATTATTATTAAAAAAAATTATTATTAAAAAAAAAGGCCCTCATTTCATTGGATTCGCTTAGGCCCCAGAATGTATTGAGCCGCCCCTGGACTCAAACTACGCAGTTTGCAACGGTTTTGAAAAGTTCCTAGCGTTGGGGGAGTTGTCCACCGCCTGTCTATAAATAGGCCTAACTTGTAGGCTCCTTGGGCAAACATTGTGTGTGTCTCTAGAGCAAGACCATGAGAGTCTTTCGGGGCATCTTTTATTTCTTTGTATCTCTGTTGCTTTGGAATTTCAATAAAGAGTTAAAATGATTCTCTTTATATTCTGGTGTGTTTAGCTCCGCATACTTTGAGTGACAGTTCCTTGTGTATGGATTGTAAATGAGGCTGATCGGATGGGTCGTCTGTGTTGTGCAAGGCTAAAAAATCTTACAAAAGTTTTGGTGCAACTTTTGGCATTGTGACCGCTTGCCATCATGATGAGCTCTTCCCGCACCGTCGTCTGGTGTTGTGCAAGGCTAAAAAATCTTACAAAAGTTTCGGTGCAACTTTTGGCACTGTACGCTTGCCATTATGATGAGCTCTTCCCCGCACCCCCCCCCCCCCCCCCCCCCCCCCCCCCCCCCCCAACAAAACAAAAAAAAAAGGGGAAAGAAAAAAATTATAGAACACCCCCCTCAATTTTGGATAAAATCCAAAGTAACCCCCTCAACTTTAAGAGTTTCAAAAGGATACTTCAAGTTTTAAATGATCCAAATTGATTCTTTAATTCTCAACTAGTGGACAATATTAGCATGCCATTTCAATTGAGAAAAAAATTATAGAACACCCCCCCCCCCTCAATTTTGGATAAATCTCAAAGGTAACCCCTCAACTTTAAGAGTTTCAATGGATTACTTCAAGTTTTAAATTGATCCAATTGATCCTTTAATTTCTCAACTAGTGGACAATATTAGCATCCATTTCAATTGAGAAAAAAATGCCTTCTCTTTTAGCCCATTCCAACATCTTTTTAAATATGTATAGGTGCATAAATAATCTTGACGACCCATTTATTGCTTTGAGATCTATGCAGACAGATGAATATTCAAATTATCCATGTGGTTGCTTTTGAGATATGTACAAGCAGATGAATACTTGGATTACTTCAAGGGCTATGCAAAAGGATGAATAATCCAATCATCCATTGATCACTTGATATATGTATAGGTGGATAAGTACCTAGATCATTCATGTAGTTGCCTAGAGACCTATGCACACAGATGAATATCTAGATTGCTTGGAGATCTATGCAGGTGGGTAACTCATCCTGATCATCCACTGATCGCTTTGAGATCTTTGCACGTGGATAAATATTCAGATCATCCATGGTTGCTTTGAGATCTATGCAAGCGATGGATATTTGGATCATCTGCAATTGCTTTAAATCTATGCAAGCATCATCTCCTTCTTCCACTCAAATCATCTATTCTCCTTTTCTTCCTCTTCCTCCACGTTGCTAGTGGCTAGCGGAGAGCATACATGGCAACATCAATGAGTTTCTCACGGCAGCACCAGCAGCAACCGACGCACCGCTCCCCCTATTTGTGGTGAATCCCTCTCTTCTCCCCAAAGTCTAGGGCTCCCCACCCACCCAACCCCTAATTTCTTCCTAATTTTCTCTAATCTCTCGATTTCTGACTCTGAATATCACCTTAATGAATCTCTAGCATAACCTAGTTGTAACCTCTCTAGCTGTCCGATCCATTCTCACCTGCCAAATCTCAATCTCTCGGGCTTGAACCATCCACAACTTCCCAATCTTTCACCTTCATTGGTGGCATTGGGATCTCCGACAGTTGGAGAGCCTCTGTCAATGGTGGTTAAGGTGGAAGAGAAGCCCTCCCCTGTCTCCCTATTCACATGAATTTAGGTCATCCACCAGGCTTTAAGATCTATGCAGATGGATGAATAATCTAGGCTTTGAGATTGTGCAGATAAAATGAATGATCTTAGTCATCCACCGATTACTTGAGATTCCTTTCAAAAGTCCAGGGTGAATCCCTCCTCCCCCCAAACCCTAATTTTCCCTAATCTCTTGATCTCCGGCTTTGAGTTTCACCTTGATGATCTCTGGCATGGCCTAGTTTCAACCTCTCAAGTCGCCCCGATCCATTCTCACCCCACCAAACACTCGATCTCTTAGGCTCGAACCATCCATAGCCCCCGCCCTCTTGGCTCTAGCGGCATTGGATCTTGGATAGCCAGGAGCCCCCAATCAATGGTGCTAGGGTGGAGAGAAGCCCTCCCTCATCTCCTTATTTGTGCGAATCCTGGTCATCCACTTTGACTTTGAGTCTATGCACATGGATGAATAATCTAGGTCTTGAGATTGTGCAAGATGGATAAATATCCTGATTATCCACTAGTTGCTCGAGATCATGCAGAAGGATAAACGACTTGTATCATCCATATAGTATTTTAAGATTTGTGCAAGCAATGAATAATCTAGATCACCCACTAGTTGATTTATGATCTGTGCAGGGTTGGATTGGTGTTTAGATGTATGCCCTAGAAGCCAATTTTTGGCTGACACATTATTAATTCTAGACATTAATTTGTACTTGACTTTATTATTATTGAATAAATGAAAGGCATCTTTTTCATTCAATTATTATTGTGTTGTTGACCCCCTAATAGATTTTGATGAATACAAAACACTAGAGTAAAATTCCATTATATCTTAACAATTTAATTGAGGAATTCATGTGTCTTATTAAGAATATTGTTAAGAATGTCTAGGCAAGTTTCCATAATTTTTATGAATTTATTGAAGAAATATTTGAGTTAAAGAAAACAGATCAGGACAGCCGAGACGTCTCCGGATAGTTTCAGAGACGTCTCTGGCACAAACAGGAAAGAACCGGCACACTTGGAGACGTCCCCGACACCTGCCGAGTCGTCCCCGCGTTAGTGGAGTCGACTCTCTCAGTAGCGGAGTCGACTCTCTCAGTGGCGGCAGAAAGGCAGTTTTCAAGAGATATGCGCGAGACGTCCCCACAGTAAGCCGAGTCGTCCCCGCAAGTAAAAGGAGACTTCCCGAGTCGTCCCCAAGATAGCGGAGACGGCTCTCTCAGGGTTTTCCAGAGAATGGTTTTTTGGGTGATAAGGAAGCGGAGTCGACCCTGAGACAGCGGAGGTCGTCCCCATGCATAAAGTGCAGACAACCCGAGACGTCCCCTGAAGGAGCGGAGTCGACTCTCTCAGGAAATACAGAGGACATGTTCTTCGGAGATAAAGAAGAGGAGTCGTCCCCAGATCAGCGGAGTCGTCCCCATTCAAAAAGTGCAAACAAGCCGAGACATCCCCCTGAAAGTGCGAGTTGACCCCAGACAACGGAAAAAGTAAAATCTTGTAGCCGAGACGTCTCCCGTTGAAGCGGAGACGTCCCCGGAGTGACTGGGACGCGACTGACAGCTTTTCAGGTTTGGTTTGAATTTCAAATCCTTCTTTCTTGTCTCTAACGGCTATATTTGCTTTTTGGGCTATAAAGGGACCTCTTAAGTGCTTCTCAACAACTCTTCACCAACTCAAAGCTAGATCATTCAGAGAGAAGTAAGAAAGAAAAGTTCAAAGGGAGTGAGTGCATCAAGTGAAGAAATCAAGTGTTTTCAAGCTTCCCAAGTGATTTCAAGCCAATCACTCTCGTGCGCTTGGGATTCAAGCTCACACTCAATCCTACGCGCTCCACATCGGAAGAATCAATATCTCCCACGCTTTCCAACGGCAAAAGGATTCTTCCGGTTCTATTGTTCATAATTGCAATATTTGCTTTTTAGAGCTTTTCCTTTCTTTTGTAAACTCTTTCGTGTGGTACTTGTTCCAGTCAAGGGACTTGGAACAAGGAAAAGGCGTCCCAAGCCTAAGTGAAATTGGGGGTTTTAGGGTTTGTTGTGAACCCGGTGTAAAACAACGAGTTGGGTAGTAAACTCGCAAAACTACCGTACTGTAATCGTGGATTATAGTGGAAATTCCCAAAGGTGATTTGGGGAGTGGATGTAGGAGCAGTGGAAGCTCCGAACCACTATAAAACCTTGTGTTTGCGATTGACCTTTCTCATTCCTCCTTCTTTACTTTAGTGCATATATTCGTGTGTTTTATTTTTAATTAGTCAAAAGTTTTTAAAACACCCAATTCACCCCCTCTTGGCGTGACCATCTCTGGGCAACAAGTGGTATCAGGCAGGTGCTCTGTGTATTTCTTGAAAGACCTACCGTCTTAGCCAAAGATCTAGATGGCAACACCCTTTAACAATGTTCCTGCCGAGGGGCAAAAACCAATAGACCTCCACTCTTCAATGGACAAATTATACTATTGGAAGATAGAATGAGAATCTTCATTCAAGCACAAGACTATGCCTTGTGGAGGGGTTATAGTCAAGGGACACAAGAACCATCACATGTGGTTAATGGGCATTCGAGTTCCCAAACCTGAGGAGGATTGGGATGAGAATGATGATAGGATGGCTCAACTCAATTTTAGAGCCATGAACTCACTATTTTGTTCTTTAGATGTAAATGAGTTCAATAGAGTCTCTACATGTAGTTCCGCTAAGGAAGTTATGGGATAGGCTTGAAGTTACCACGAGGGTACAAATCAAGTCAAAAGAGTCCAAAGTGAACATTCTAGTTCACAAATATGAATTGTTTAAGATGGAACCTAATGAAACCATCACATGCATGTTTACACCGTTTTACCAAAATTATTAATGGCCTAAAAAGCTTGGGCAAATCTTACACTAACCCCGAACTTGTGAGTAAAATTCTCAGGTCACTGCCAAAAGCATGGGGAAGCAAAGGTCACGGCGATTGTAGAAGCCAAAGACCTCAACACTTTGGGGCTAGAACAACTCTTGGGGCTCATTGATGACGCATGAGCTCACGATGAAGCAGCATGAAGAAGAGTTGCCAAAGAAAAAGACAATCGCACTCAAGGCTACCTCAAGTGTATGTGAAGAAGAGAGCAGTGAGAGTGAAGAAGAAAGTCAAGATGAGGACTTGGGTTTGATAGTAAGGAAGTTTAAAAATTCATGAGAGAAAGAAACCTTCCCAAGAAAGAAATTTGGAGGGAGAAATGATTGGAAAAAGAAAAGGAAAAAGAAAGAGATCCAATCATATGCTATGATTGCAAGAGACCGGGACACGTTCGTTCCAAATGCCCTCAACAAAAGAAGTATTTTGGAAAGAAGAAGAAGAAGGCATTGAAGGCAACATGGGATGATAGTACACATCATCCCTCCGAGGAAGAGAAGGAAGAGACCGACAACTTGTGCTTCATGGCGTTCGAAGACGACGAGGTATGTCAAAACCCAACTATAAATTTTACTTTAGAAGAATTATATGAAACTTTTCAAGAACTATGGGTGATTGTAGTATGTTAGGAGCTAAGAATAAAGAATTAAAAGCCTCCAATCAAAAACTAAAGGAAAATATTGAAACCTATTAATTGAAAAGGAGAGCGTTAAAAATATTCACACTACTAACCTAGAATCAAAAAATTCAAAACTAAGCATTGAAAATGAAAAGCAAAACACTAATTAAGGAATTAAGTCTAAAAGTAAAATCCCTACTCGACAATAATACCTCACTTGCTCAAAATGTTGAATCTCTTAAAAAAGATATGGAAGAACTAGTTAAAGAAAATTTGAATTTTAAGAAATGAGGTACATAAGTACAAACCAATGTTGAAAAATTCACACAAAGCTCTGAAAATTAAATCTTATTCTTTTCAAATCAAAGAGCTGTTTTCAATAAGCCGGATTAGGATATAAAACTAATAAGCAACAAAAATATTTAAAGAATTTCTTTGTAAAAGCAAAAGACGTAAAAACTGAAAAAACCAACATGCTTTCTTTGTGAAAGAATGGACATAAAGCCTACTCTTGTATTCAAAGAAAAATCCAAAACTAACAAGAGTACATTTGTAAAAGCTAAAACATAACTAAAGTATGGGTGCCTAAGGGAACCAACTACACTAACCACGAAGGACCCAGAAAACTTGGGTACCTAAGAGCTTCACATGATCATTTTGCAGGTATGCCTTGCAGCCGGAAATAAAAAGAGAATGTGGTATCTTGATAGTGGTTGCTCAAGGCATATGACCGGTGACAAGAGTCTCTTCGTCACCTTGGAATCAAAAAGAAGGAGGAGTAGTCACATTTGGAACAATGCTAAAGGCCGAATTATTGGTGTTGGTAAAATCTCCATATCACCCTCCTCATTTATTGACAATGTATTGTTAGTTATGGACTAAAACATAATTTGTTAAGTATAAGTCAATTTTGTGACAAGGGCTTTAAAGTATCATTTGAATCATCACTATGCATAATTAGTAGTCCATTTGACAATGAGACATACTCACAGGACATAGGCATGGAAATGTTTACATGTAGATCTTGATGATCTCACATGAAGGATGGCCAATGTCTTGTAGCCATGAATCCCAAAGTCAATGAGACTAGTTGGTTATGGCATCGTAGGTTAGGGCATGCAGCATGGATTTAATCTCAAAATTAATTACAAAGGATGCTCTAGTCAAAGGACTACCAAAAATAGACTTTGAAAAGAATAAAATTTGTGCTGCATGTCAATTAGGGAAACAAACAAGAAGTTCTTTCAAGTCTAAGAACATGTTTCAACATCAAAACCCTTAGAACTAATTCACATGGATTTGTTTGGACCCACTAGAACTGCTAGTCTAGGGGTAAGAATTTGGTCTTGTAATTGTTGATGATTTTTCACGTTTTACATGGGTTTCATTTCTTGCACACAAAATGAGTCCTTTCCCGCTTTTATCAAGTTTCATAATAGGGTTTCAAATGAACTCAATCTTAAACTAAAAAGCAATTAGGAGTGAATCATGGTACCGAGTTTGAAAATCAGTATTTTGAAAAAATTTTGTGAAGAAAATGGTATCAATCACAACTTCTCGGCACCTAGGACACCCCAACAAAATGGGGGTGGTAGAAAGGAAGAATCGCACACTAGCAGATATGGCTCGTACCAGTGTTGTGCGAATCGGATCTACCAAAGTATTTTTGGACTTGAAGCAATAAATACTTCATGTTATATCTTAAATCGTGCTTTAGTTAGATCCATCTTAAAGAAAACACCTTATGAGGTTGATAAAAAGTAAGAAACCTAATATAAGTTATTTTCATGTTTTCGGTTGTCGATGCTTTATTTTGAACAATGGAAAGGACAATCTAAGTAAATTTAGTGCTAAATCAGATGAGGGGATCTTCTTAGTTATTCCTCATCTAGTAGAGCATACAGGTCTTCAACAAGAGAACTCTCGTTGTTGAAGAATCCATTCATGTTGTTTTTGATGAAACTAATGGAGATTCTTCTAGAAAAGAAGAAGATGGTGATGTAGGTATACTTGAAGACCAGAATGAAGGAACTCTCCACTCAGACAAACAACATGAGGATGAGATCAAAGAAGATACAAAATCAGCGAGATGAAGAAGACCAACCTCCATCAAGAAATCAAGATCTTCCCCTAAAGAATGGAGGTATGCCACATGCGTTCATCCAAAGGATCTTAATCCCTTGGTGATCAACCTTCACAAGGTATAAGAACTAGATGCCTCCTTTAAGAAACACTAGTAATTATCTTGCTTTCGTTCGCAAATTAGAGCCTAAATCCACTAGAAGAAGCTTGAAGAAAGATGATAATTGGATGAATGCTATGCAAGAGGAATTAAACCAATTCGAAAGAAATGAAGTTTGGACTCTAATGAAAAGACCCCCTAATGTTTCAATTATAGGCACCAAGTGGGTGTATAGAAATAAACTAGATGAAGATGGAATAGTAATAAGAAACAAAGCTAGGCTAGTGGCCAAAGGATATAATCAGGAGGAAGGAATAGATTTTGATGAAACTTTTGCTCCTGTTGCTAGGTTAGAGGCTATTAGACTGCTTTTAGCATATGCATGCTTCATGGATTTTAAACTCTATCAAATGGATGTAAAAAGTGCATTCTTAAATGGCTATATAATGGAGGAAGTTTATGTAGGACAACCTCCAGGTTTTGAAAATCACTTACATCCAGATTATGTGTATAAATTGCATAAAGCATTGTATGGACTTAAGCAAGCTCCTAGGGCATGGTATGAAAGATTAAGTAATTTCCTAATTGAGAACAAATTTAAGAGAGGAAATGTAGACAAAACCCTCTTTATTAAAAGAAAAGGAAATGACTTATTGCTTGTACAAATTTATGTGGATGATATAATTTTTGGTGCTACTAATGATAGTCTTTGTCAAGAGTTTGCCAAGCTTATGCAGGGAGAATTTGAAATGAGCATGATGGGTGAGCTCAACTTCTTCCTTGGGCTGCAAATAAAACAATCAGAGGAAGGCATCTTCATCAGTCAGACCAAGTATATCAAAGAAATGTTGGAAAATTCAAGATGAAGGATGCAAAAGAAATCAGCACACCCATGGGCTCAAGTTGCAAGCTTGACAAAGATGAAAAAGGTAAAAGTATAGACTGCAAATTATACAGAGGTATGATAGGCTCTTTACTTTACCTTACTGCTAGTAGACCAGATATATTATTTAGTGTTTGTATGTGTGCTAGATACCAAGCATTCCTAAGGAATCACACTTGCAAGCTGTTAAGAGAATTTTTAGATATCTAGTAGGACATCTAATGTAGGCTTATGGTATTCTAAACAATCTGACATAAATTTAATTGCTTATTCCGATGCTGATTTTGCCGGGTGCAAACTCGACAGAAAAAGCACAAGTGGCACATGTCAATTCTTGGGTGCTAATTGGTTTCTTGGTTTAGCAAGAAACAAAATTCAGTTGCCTTGTCCACAGCTGAGGCTGAGTACATTGCAGCTGGAAGCTGTTGTGCCCAAGTTCTTTGGATTAAGCAACAACTTGAAGACTTCGGTATCAAAATGGATAATATACCAATTAAGTGTGATAATACAAGTGCAATCAATTTAACAAAAAATCATGTTCAACACTCTAAGTCAAAGCATATAGAGATTAGGCATCATTTTATTAGGATCATGTGCTGAAAAATGATGTATGATTGAATATGTATGCACTGAAAATCAATTGGCTGATATCTTTACAAAGCCCCTTTGTAAAGATAGATTCAACTTCTTAAGGATGCCTTGAGCTGTATGATCCTAGCAAATGAGTTGAATTTGTATTGCATTGCTTTGCTACTCAAACTAATAATCAACCTCAAGGTAAACATAAGGGAAAACATGAATTCATCTAAGCTAAATGACGAACTGTTTGACTTTCCGGAGGAGGTTTACCCTCCCTTGGACTCTTCATGGAGATATTTCAGAGCCTATTTCATAGGTATTCGAAATTTGGTCAAACACTCCTCATTTCAATATTAATAATTCAAAAATCATTATCAAATTATTATAGATGTATCATTAAGGGGGAGGATCACAAACAAATTCACTCTAAGTTTATCAAAAAAAAATCATGTTGATTAGGGTGATTAAACAAAAATTGGGAGAAGATAGAATTCAGTCTGAAATTTTTCAGTGCCGGAGACGTCTCGGGCAAATCGCAGAGACGTCCCCCCAGGGTAGACATCTCGCCTTAGTCGCCGGAGACGTCTCGGGGACCGAAGGAGGGCTTTTTAAATAGGTCGAAATCGCTCGAGCCGACTCGAGCTTTCTCCTTCATTCCCGACCAAAACGAAAAACCCTAGCCTCCATTTGCTCTCCACCTCAAACCTAGCCTCCGTTTGCTCTACATCACAAACCCTAGCATCCATGGCACCAAAGAAGGCTAGGACGACCCGTGGAAGGCGACCTAGGGTAGCGGCCGACGGTGAGGAACGACGGGAAAACCCTTCGCGCCGTCTCCTCCGGTTGCTCCGCCAACCACGACTATTTCCTGTGCAAATCGCACAGTCACGACAGGAAAGTACATAATTTCTCCTTTTTAGATCATGAGGGGTTCTCTATTGGAGAGAGACTCCGAGCCCAAGGGTGGAAACACTTTTGTACCCTCAATACCTCGACCTACCCCGGCCTAGTTAGAGAACTTTTTAGCAATATGGCCTTAGGGGACCTAGGTACACTGGATATGTCCAAGGGACATTAGTAGAAGTCAATGAGATGTCCTATCCACTGTCTTACAAATTCCTAGGGACGGTGAGGCTCCAACCTCACATCCCCAAAGGGAGTCAGCCCTAAATTTACTTTTAGGAAGAGAGGACTGCGGCCCTCTTGATGTTGTCAATTCCCAGACCTAAATGCAGAGATGAGACTTCTCTTAAGTATTGTCAACCGGTCCTATTCCTAAAACCGTCGCTTCGATTTTGTTTCGGAGCGAGACTTAGTTATAATGGCACCACATCCTACTAGGGATCCCTCTAAACCTCCCTAGACTCATGCTAAATTACATTCCCTATGTCATAGGTATTCTAGGTTTAGTATACCCTATGGCATGATCTTTACCGTAATCTTTAAACACTTCAAGGTTCCCATTCCAACAAATGAACCTGCAAAGCCCTTGAGAAACACCGACTATTACAATGAGGCACAATGAGAAGAATGGAATTTCATAAGATAGATGGATCGTGGGTCAAGGTACCAAAGAGAAAAACCCAAATCCTAGAGCCTGAGATCCCACATCATGAGTCTGACCATCACTCTCCTCCACCTAGCCACATGGATATCCTATATTCCCTCCAGCTCGCTGGACCTTCCACATCCATGCCACCACCTCCTCCAGTTAGTGGGCCCTCCTTTCTGTCAGAGGATCAGATGCGCACCTTAGCATCTGCCATTGCCAGCAGATGAGGGAGGAGATGAGATCCATGATCTCCACAGAGTTGGCCCCCATCAGAGCTTCACATGAAGGGCTTCTACAAGAGATGAAGATATTAGAAGTCAAATTGAAGCTACAACACAAGAGATAATTGGTGTGGGTGCCACCCAAACCATCAGATCATTAGAGCTCAAGGACAGCTTGAAGAGCATTCCAAGAGTCTTAAAGAGCTAACAAAACCAGATGCAATGTGAGCACCTTAGTTGCCCAACTCAGAGGAAGAATTGAAATGGCAACTATAGAGTTTGAGGCACTTGTGGCAGTTTCCACAAGTCACAGGGAGATCAATTAAGACCCTCATGGATTCCATCAACACATTCATAGATGCAGCTTGTAAGGTTTATGAACAAAATACAGCTGTAGGGCCCATGAGCAACGTCGCCGATGATGGATATCTTGTAGAATCTTCTTTTTGTAAATCCTAGGCTATTTTTGAAACACTTTTGTATTAGAAATCAATACTTGTAATGATTTCTTCTTTTTGACTATGTACTGACTTCAAAGGTTCACAATGATACATGAATACAATCCCTTTTGAAAACTGTGTACATTGCCAACTCTATGTATGTTTTTTATGAATGTGAATGTGCCTCTTGATGTGTCATAAGAATCTCATAACATACATTAAGTATTCAGATTGCACAACGTATCAAAGCATATGAAACAGGGAGCACAACCTGAATATCAAAGGGGAGTAAAATGAACACTGAATATATGAATATAGAGATAATTTTCCCCTTCATTGTTGATGACAAAAAGGGGGATAGATATGAATGTAGAGATAGTGAAAGGGGAGCAGTTATATATATGGATATTGAATATGGAATGCAAAATTTATAATCTTACTCCAAAGTTGATTTAGAAAGGATAAAATTGAAGAATATTGACCTTAAGATAATTGCCCTTCTGGAAAAGAAAGGGGAGTCAAAAAGAATCTAGCTTTCAATTACCTCAGCATCAATACTTCATTTTAACTTGATTCAAATTCAGTTGATATGCTAAAATCATTTAAGAACTATAAAGATCAATCTTATGCACAAGGAAAGAACTGAAAATTGAATACTTTGAGTAATGCACATTGTATCTAGTTCTAATCAAAACATTTACTTGTACATCTGATCAAATACTGTGTATATGTTTAAATCCAAATTTTGCATATACTCAGTGTTTTGTCATCATCAAAAAGGGGAGATTGTTGACCCCCTAATAGATTTTGATGAATACAAAACACTAGAGTAAAATTTCATTATATCTTAACAATTTAATTGAGGAATTCATGTGTCTTATTAAGAATATGTTAAGAAATGTCTAGGCAAGTTCCCATAATTTTTATGAATTTATTGAAGAATATTTTGAGTTAAAGAAAACAGATCAGGGACAGCCGAGACGTCTCCGGATAGTTTCAGAGACGTCTCTGGCACAAACAGGAAGAACCGGCACACTTGGAGACGTCCCCGACACCTGCCGAGTCGTCCCCGCGTTAGCGAGTCGACTCTCTCAGTGGCGGCAGAAAGGTAGTTTTCAAGAGATATGCGCGAGACGTCCCCACAGTAAGCCGAGTCGTCCCCGCAAGTAAAAAGGAGACTTCCGAGTCGTCCCCAAGATAGCGGAGACGGCTCTCTCAGGGTTTTCCAGAGAATGGTTTTTGGGTGATAAGGAAGCAGAGTCGACCCTGAGACAGCGGAGTCGTCCCCTGCATAAAGTGCAGACAACCCGAGACGTCCCCTGAAGGACCGGAGTCGACTCTCTCAGGAAATACCAGAGGACATGTTCTTCGGAGATAAAGAAGATGAGTCGTCCCCAGATCAGCGGAGTCGTCCCCATTCAAAAGTGCAAACAAGCCGAGACGTCCCCTGAAAGTGCCGAGTCGACCCCAGACAACGGAAAAAGTAAAATCTTGTAGCCGAGACGTCTCCCGTTGAAGCGTAGACGTCCCCGGAGTGACTGGGACGCGACTGACAGCTTTTCAGGTTTGGTTTGAATTTCAAATCCTTCTTTCTTTATCTCTAACGGCTATATTTGCTTTTTGGGCTATAAAAGGACCTCTTAAGTGCTTCTCAACAACTCTTCACCAACCCAAAGCTAGATCATTCAAGAGAGAAGTAAGAAAGAAAAGTTCAAGGGAGTGAGTGCATTCAAGTGAAGAAATCAAGTGTTTCAAGCTTCCCAAGTGATTTCAAGCTCAATCACTCTCGTGCGCTTGGGATTCAAAGCTCACACTCAATCCTACGCGCTCCACATCGGAAGAATCAATATCTCCCACGCTTCCAACGGCAAAAGGATTCTTCCGGGTTCTATTGTTCATAATTGCAATATTTGCTTTTTAGAGCTTTTCCTTTCTTTTGTAAACTCTTACGTTGTGGTACTTGTTCCAGTCAAGGGACTTGAACAAGGGAAAGGCGTCCCAAGCCTAAGTGAAAATTGGGGGTTTTAGGTTTGTTGTGAGCCCGGTGTAAAACAACGAGTTGGGTAGTAAACTCGCAAAACTACCGTACTGTAATCGTGGATTATAGTGGAAATTCCCAAAGGTGATTTGGGGAGTGGATGTAGGAGCAATGGAAGCTCCGAACCACTATAAAACCTTGTGTTTGCGATTGACCTTTCTCATTCCTCCTTCTTTACTTTAGTGCATATATTCGTGTGTTTTATTTTTAATTAGTCAAAAGTTTTTTAAAACACCCAATTCACCCCCCTCTTGGGTGACCATCTCTGGGCAACATGTGTCTATGAATCGTCCAAGAAATTAATAAGATGATGATGTATATTCTCAAGAGTTGAGAATTTGAGCCATGTATCATTAGTGATTAATTTCTAAACGCTCCTGATCGATAGATCATCACGAGGATGGTGATCGATCCGATGAGATCAGTGCACAACATTACTTTTTCTATGGATGGACGAGACTCGAATCCACGGTGTAGGGACACTGAAGTAATAGTGCAGTGCTTGTTAGAGAACAAGGTACTGAGCGTGACCATACAAGAAGTCACTTGGATGTCTATCCACTCGTCAGTGCTTGCTTGATGTTGCAGTAGTGTGACTGGTCCTTTGACCTACAATGCTTCGGCTACTCACAGTGAGGTTATTGTAGTTTGACTGCACACATACATGGTCTCTAGCCATATGGGTCCATGCAGTATAGATTGGCTGCAGTAGGTTCACTGTAGGAGTAAGGTATGCACCTATAAGGAATCTATCGACCTTGATAGATAAGGAGAAATCCTATGTGATTTATAAGACTGAGTTCGTAAGACCTCGGCCGGGGCAGATTACACAGTAGAGAAAGAGTTCTCCGCTCTCGAACTTAAGTCGAATAAATCTTGACATATGATAGACGAAGGGGTTTGACGAGTTATCCATGACCTCCGTCTTGTAGGGATCCACGATAGAAGGACTGTATCACATGATAACTGCACCTGGAGGTTCATCATTCTATTCTACTGGGTAGCCACTACATGCTGCTAGTGTCACTGGTGGATGGTGGGACTCACAGGGATTATCTCGATGATCGATAAACCCTAATGAGTAGAGTTGGAATCATTCCAATCCATTGAAAGGAGTTTTCAATGATATTGTGATAGAGATCACAATATATCTCACTACCAGTTAGAGTAGAACCTATGGGGTCACACACACTAGAGGCATTGACTGATCCGATGGTTGAATCGTGATTAGGAATCACAAGTAATCATTCGATTGATAATAAGTTGAAGAACGAACAAAGGGAATTAATTAATTGGACTTAAAACAAGAGTCCTACTTGGAGTAGGATTCCTAGAGTCCTAATTGGATTAGGACTGGAATTCCTACTTGGACTGGAAATCCTATTTGGAGTAGGACTAGGATTCCTACTTCGAGTAGGATTCCTACAATCCTAATTAGATTAGGAGTTTTGAATTAATTTGGATTCCTATCCTAGAGTCCTAATCGGATTAGGACTTCGGATTCAAATTAGAGTCCTAATTGGATTAGGACTAAAATTAAATAAGTCCTAATTGGATTAGAATTTCTTAAGTCCTAATTAATTATTATCTAATGAATCAACATGACTCCTAATTGGATTAGGATTGAAGAGTTCAATTGAGTCATGGTTCATTCAAGTTCTAATTGGATTAGGACTAGCATAGATTGAACCCAATTGATTCATGATTTGGTTAAGACCTAATTGGATTAGGACTTAGCCATAAGAGGGATACCTAATCCTCCTTAGAGGAGGATTAAGGCATCACAAGAAGGAGGGGATCACGCCCCTCCTCCTTCTCTTCTTGGGTGCGGCAAGAAGGAGGGCTGACGCCCTCATGATTTGGCATCAAGGGCTCCTAATTTGTAGGAGCCCTAGATCCCTTTAAAAGGAGGTGAAGGGAGGCGCCCTAGGGCATGTGAAAGCCCTCTCCTCTCCAGCCGTGGCCACCCTTTTCTCCCTTTGTTTCAGCCGCCAACACAAGAAAAAGAAGAGGAGGCGTCTCCCTCCTTTTGGGCTTCTTCCTTGGCTTCAACGCATGAGAAGAGAAGAAGGCTGCCAAGGGCTTTGATCCTCTTCATCTCTTCATCCTTCTTCTTCCTCCTCCCAAGCACAATCAAGGGTTGATTAAGAGGGAGGACATCAGCCATCAAAAGTTATCTCTGCAAGGGAGCTAGCACCCCGGGGAGATAAAGAGCTTGGATCGGTTCCTGCTTCGTGTGGATACCCGTAGAGGCCGGGCACTTGAACGGCTTCAAGCGAACCTTCATCCAAAAACCACGATCATCAGTTTGCGGTGATCATCTACCCGCACAAGGTGAAGATCTGATCTTCTAATATTTTTAAAAGTATTTAATCCTTACCAATCTATGAATGGTTATCAAACGACGTTCATGCGATGAACGTCGATCCCGCTTATGCCGATTCCGCTGCCATCTGAATTTTCTGAAATTTTTCTGCGGCATGGGCGGGTTCCCAACAGATGGATGATCCTGTTCATGCACTAGTTGCTTTGAGATCTAGGCAAGTGGATAAATAAAAAAATTTGGAGCACTTTGAGATCTGTGCGATGGATGATCCAATGGTGGATTTGCATAAAGGAAGGTGAGTTCTGACACCACAGTGCTATGGGTGATCCAATGGTGGATCTTTTTATGATACGAAAGGTGGTTTGGTCATAATACAATTTTATGCTACCATATAATAGTCATATGACACCATCGTATTAATGGAGATAAAAGGAAGAACCAGCTTGGAATAATATGCATACTTGAGGATCTGTTTGAAACTTTTTAAAATCGAGAGGGTGATATATGAGATAGGCCCTATGATGAGAGGGTGCCTCTATAAATTTTCCAAAAATTAACTTAATATCATAGCAAATTGATAACCCACGTATCTAATAAGAACATATCAACAAATAAGGAGCTAATAAAAATATATATTAAACTGATAAACAAGCCTATCTATCTATTTAGTTGCCCGCTAGAATCATACTTGCACGATGCACAAGAAGATAATGAAAATTTAAAAATATAATTATTTATTGATTCACCATGTCATATAAAAAATAGTCCATTTTGGCTATTCACATAGTATCTATGGAAAAACTCACTCCTAGTTGCAACAATTAAGTTTCAAGCTCCAAACACTTTCAATTTATACCTACTGCACTTCAACTATTCCCCATTATAGAAAGAGCAAATAATTGAAGGAACAATGGAAAATAACACAATACTAATCCTTCCAATTGTTTTGATCGTCGTGGCATGGACTAGCACTTCAAATGCGAGACAAGCTTTTTTTGGTCCCTTACTTCCTTCGATTGCTACGATAAAGAACCCAAGTTTGAATTTATTTCAAAATTTTTCATGTAGAGAAAAATATGTAGAATTTTTTTTACACAGCTTCTTAAAATAATTATCGATTTCAAAAGTAAAGCTATATTCTTTTTTCTTGTGCATAGAGGAAAAGATGAGAAAATTTTCTCTTTTTTTACATGACTTTCTAAAATAATTAAGAAGAGTCCCAATCAAATTTGAATTATTTCGACTTTTTTGTGCATGGAGGAAATATGGAAAATTTTATTCTCTTTTATGATTTTTTTTCATAATTTTTTTCTTTTTTTACAAAACTTCCTCAAATTATTATATGGCGTCCCACTGAATTTTAATTTTATTTTGATTTTTTCATGCATGTGAAAATAATATGAGGAATGAAATATTTTTTCCTTTTTTACCGGAATAAGTTTTTTCACAAAATTTTTCTTTGTGTACATGACTTTCTAAAATATTATGAATAGTTCTTGTTTACATCATATTTCAACAATCCAGCTAGTAATCAAAAGCAAACACCATATGAATTACATTTGATCGATCAAAATAGGTGAGAGTCATGTAACTTTTGTCAAGATTAGATAGAGTTTGATTGAGAAAATCACACAAAGGGTAGAGACCCGAGCCGAACAGATAGAGTCATAAATTCTATCATAATATAGATTAGTAGGTTGAAAGGTCGAGTCTTGATCGAGAAAGATGGTCGGCAAAAGACTAAGCAATCATAACGGTCATAGATTCTCAAAATAGAAAATTTCTTTATAGACCAAATAAGGGGAGACAGTCAACATAGGCTATGTCAGATAAATTGAAGGCCAGTAAGGCATGGCTATCGGTCTAGTAGTTGCAGAATGATTGTGACAGTATGTAGTAGGGAGACGGTTAACGACAGTTACCAGAATTACCAGGAGTGGAGACCAGAAGTAAGAAGCAACTATCGGAATGGACAATTATAATAATTAAGGTAATTATTATGTACTAGTATAAATAAGTGAAATTGTATTATGTTAAGGATCCTTCAAAAATCATCCAATCACTTTATCTTTATCTTTATCTTAGTCAATTATTCTACAAGTAAGCATAACTTAGCTTTCTATCGTAGCCTAGTACTACAACTTAGCCTAGTGCTACATCTTTCTACCATAGCTTAGTACTATACCTCCATCCATTCCCATTTTCTTTAAATGATGGTGTGGTTATGGAAAGTCATTGAAGGTCAAGACATCTAAATCCATGCTACTCTCTATCTTTCATTCGACCAACACCTTTCCGATCAGTCCAATACTGATGACACACCTGCATATGCATCTAGGCACCACCTAGTCAAGCTTAGCAGATCATCCTCCACCTCGATTAATAGAGAACCTTGGAAAATTTCGAGTTTTCTGGCTCACCGGGATGGAAAAGACAGCAACAAGCTTTTTGCCATGCTCGGTGGGACACAATGTAGTCATCATCACATTGTCTCTAGTCGGATGCTGCATAATCATCATCATATTATTCTCGGTAAGACAAGTGCGTAGATGCCATCATGCCACTATCAAAGAAAGTCAAAAAAGCAGTTGCATAGAAAGTGGCAACTATACTAGGGCCATTTTTGGAATTATATGCAACATCTTTGGCTCTCATTATAAGATAGTTTGAGAGATTTATTTCCATAGTTGAAACCGACTCACGAAGCCATAGTGCATTCCGGTAAGGTCTATAGTGAAAACTGTGGAGTGATTGAGTAATCCTTAATTGATTTTGATGAGCTCAAAGCATTTGAGTATGTCTTATGTTGTTCTAATGAATTCAATCTAGTATTTCAGAAAATTTTTATTAAATACTGTCTAAGTGCCTTGAGCTTTGGTTCAGAGTATTTTGGTTAAGTATTGAACTCTAGTTGAACCAAAGTCTGCATCACGAGTCGACTCCTAAACCTTACAAGTCGACTCATGCACACTTAGAGTTTCTGGCACAAGTCTGAGTCGACTCCGGAACTCTTCGAGTCGACTCCGACTGAGAATAGACAGAAAGACAGAACGATGAATTTTGGATCCTGTTAACGAGTCGACTCCAAAAGGTTGCGAGTCGACTCTGATGCTTGGCGAGTCGGCTCCAGATGGTCCTGAGTCGACTCCACGGCAAAGCTGACAAAAAGACAGAATGTTAGTTTTTGAGATCCTATCAGCGAGCCAACTCCTGAAGACTTCGAGTCGTTTTCCATATCAGCCGAGTCGACTCCCAATTTGTCCGAGTCGACTCCCAGAGAAAACAGCCTGAAAGGTAGAGACTCAGTTTCGAAGATCCTATGAACGAGTCAACTCCAAGTGTTTTAGAGTCGACCCCAGGTTAGCCGAGTCGACCTCCAACAAGGCCCGAGTCGACTCCGAGGCAGATCAGTTCAAAAGACAGAGAATAATTTTTCGGTCTCTGAGAATGAGACGTCTTCCGAAGATCTCGAGTCGCCTCTCAAGTTAGCCGAGTCGATCCAAGTAAACCCGAGTCAACTCGAGGAAGAAAAACAGAAAGTTGGATTTCTGGAATTCTGAGAATGAGCGGACCCTAAGTGCCTAAGTCGTCTCCAGTTGTTGGCGAGTCGACTCCAGTTTGGTCCGAGTTGACCCCAGGACGAGGCATGCACTTTAATTCAAATCTGGAATAATGGCAGAGTTGTCTCCAGTAAAGTGCGAGTCGACTCCAGTAACAGATGAGTCGACTCCAGATCGTGTAAGTCGACTCCGATCCCAACGGATACATTGTTAGGGAATTGGATGCTATGAGTGCAAGAAGCCGGGTCATTTCAGAGCTGACTGCCCTACATTGAAAAGGAGGGCAGATTCAAGAAGAAGAAAGCCCTCTTCACTACATGGACAGAATCCGACAACTCATTATCAGAAGAAGAACAAGAAGAGAAGGCCAACATATATCTTATGGCCAACGAGGATGAGGTAAGTATTGAAAATCATTTAGATTTTACCTTTGAAGAATTGTATGATGCTTTTAATGAACTAATGGATAAATATAGGACAATAATCTTTAAAAATAAAGAATTGAAGCTAACTAATCAATCTTACAGTCATAAAACTAAAAAACTGATTAAGGATAAGGACTCTATTGTCAAAGAAAATTTAGAATTTAAAACAAGCAACCAATTGCTAACTCAAAAAACTGATACCCTAATTAAAGATAAAGAAAGACTAACTAAGAAAATTTCTGAACTTAAAACAGTAATCATACTTTAAAAGATAATTCAATTAATAATGTTAAATCATTGAATGAAGAAAACTTGAAATTAACTAAAGAATTTGAAAAATATAAACCTATTGTTGAAAAGTTTACCTATAGCTCTGAAAAACTAGAAATGATACTTAATAGTCAAAGAGCTGTGTTTAATAGAACCGGATTAGGGTATAAGCCTAAGAAAGAACAAAAATTTCTTAAAAACTTCTTTGTAAAAGCCAGTGAAAGTAAAGCTAAAGATGTAATCTATTTTTGTTATAATAGAATAGGACATAAAGCTAATGTATGCAACTATAGAAAAACAGAAGCTAAAAGAAAGATTAAAAAGGTTTGGATTCCAAAAGGAACTAACATAGCTACCTAGAAGGATCCAAGAAAACTTAGGTACCTAAGACTACTTGATTTCTTTGTGTATAGGAGTGTCTTGCGGCCAAGCTCAATAAACACTGTTGGTACTTGGATAGTGGCTGCTCAAGATACATGACGGATGACAAGGAGCAATTCTACACCCTAGAATCTGAGAAAGGAGGTGTAGTGACTTTTGAAGACAATAACCAAGGTTACATCATTGGTATCGGTAAAATACAAATCACACCTTCAATCCTTGTTGATAATGTTCGGTTTGTAGATGGTCTTAAGCATAATTTACTTAGTGTTAGTCAATTACGTGATAGAGATTTTGATGTTTTGTTTAAGTCATCTTCATGCATCATAACCAATTCAATTGACAATAGCCTAGTTTTTAAAGGACTAAGACGTGGCAATGTGTATGTAGTAGATCTTGATGATCTTACTAAAAACAGTCGCTGCTTAGTAGCTGATGATACTAAGCTAAATGAGAAAAATTTGTTATGACATCGTAAATTAGGTCATGCAAGCATGGATATATTGTCTAAATTAATTAAAAGAGATTCTGTGATTGGTTTGCCAAAGCTGAAATTTGAGAAAAATAAAATTTATAAAGCATGTCAATTTGGCAAACAATTTAGAAGCTTTTTTAAGTCTATAAACTGTGTTTCTACTACTAGACCCCTTGAGCTACTTCACATGGACCTCTTTGGACCAACTAGGACCACAAGCCTTGGTGGAAAGAAGTATTGTCTTGTGATAATAGATGATTTTTCTAGATACACATGGGTCATATTTTTAGCTCATAAAGATGAAGCATTTTTAGCATTTAAGAAATTCCATAAGAAAGTAACTAATGTAAAAAATACTTCAGTTATAGCTATTAAGAGTGATCATGGAACAGAATTTGAAAATTATTTCTTTGAAAAATTGTGTGGTAAAAAGGGCATAACTCATAATTTTCTGCACCTAGGACTCCACAACAAAATGGAGTGATAGAAAGAAAGAATAGAACCCTAGAAGAGATGGCTAGGACCATGTTGTGTGAAAATGATCTCCCAAAGTACTTTTGGGCTGAAGCTATTAACACATCATATTATATTCTAAATAGAGTTTTGTTGAGATCAATTATAAAGAAAACACCTTATGAACTTTGGAGAGATAGAAAACCCAAAGTAAACTACTTTCATATTTTTGGATGTAAGTGTTTCATTCATAATAATAGTAAAGATAATTTAGGTAAATTTGATTTCAAATCTGATGAAGGTATCTTCTTGGGATACTCTACATCAAGTAGGGCATATAGAGTCTTCAACAAAAGAACTCTTGTTGTTGAAGAATCTATTCATGTTATTTTTAATGAGATTAATGATGCTTCCTCTAGCAAGAAAGTAGCTTTGGATGATAATGCAGGGATACTTGAAGAAAAGATGGATGACATGACCTTACAAGAGGATGAATCGAAGCAAATTGAAGAGACTTTAACAAGCCAAGAGGTAATTGCTGATAATGAGTTTCAAAGGCTTGGAGGTATGCTTACGGTCACCCTAAAGAGTTAATCTTAGATGATCTATCTCAACCTGTTAGAACTAGAGCTTCTCTTAGGAACTTAAATAATCATCTTTCATTTGTATTATATTTAGAACCTAAAAACATTGAAGAAGCTGAAAATGATGTAAATTGGATAAACGCTATGCAAGAGAAACTTAACCAATTTACAAGGAACAATTTATGGAACTTAGTTGAAAGACCCTCTGAATACTCAATAATTGGAACTAAATGGGTGTACAAAAATAAGCTTAACGAAAATGAAGTTGTGGTTAGGAACAAGGCTAGACTAGTAGCAAAGGGCTATAATCAAGAAGAAGGTATAGATTTTGATGAGACCTTTGCTCCTGTGGCTAGACTTGAAGCAATTAGACTGTTACTAGCATTTGCATATTTTAAAAATTTCAAATTATTGCAAATGGATGTAAAGAGTGCTTTCTTAAATGGGTATATTAATAAGGAGATTTATGTAGAACAACCTCTTGGTTTTGAAAATCAGCATATTGATGATTGAATTTTGTAAATGAATTGATAAATTAATAAAGTGTTATTTGGCATTATTCATCATTTCATCTTCAAATGAACTCTTATATGATGAAGTCCTTAGGACTTATGTTATGATAAAGGAGGATTTATCTTTGAGTCCTTAAACTTGTTTGCGACGAAATGATATGTTGTTACTAGGACGACAACATTATCGAGATTAGGTCGTTGTGTGACATATACGTTGGTTGTCCTCTTAACCAAGGAGTGTGGAGACACTGGTATGCCACACAAGTGAAGTGTAGAAGTATATTTCACTAAACGTGACCAATTCCAGAACGCTCTACTGTCGAGAGATGTTCCGAGTGGATATGGGTATAAGTTTGGCCCTCTGATCTGAGACCGCAACCTGTGACTAGCAAGCAACTCACTGTACTTTGGTACCGGACTACCTGAATTTCTAATTCAGTGACGGAAGGTCACTGGGTGCAGTCAAGTACTTGCGTAGTCAGTTGTGAGTCAAGATGGAATTGACCCCTCCTGAAAACAGGAGATAATGTCTTGTGATTAATTTAGCAAAACCTTGGCCAGGGTAATTCCAGTGAGGAGTCACGGGATATCTAAAGTTAATCACATAATGGATGTACTAATTATAGGGTTGACAGTGAGCTCTAAGTCATCCTGGCATTAGGAGTCAAAGGGATTGAATTATACAGTAACCATAGTTCAGGGTTCCAGAATATTTGCTTCGCATATATTCGACCTATCCGGACGTCGGGTACCATTGCTAGATGGTCACATCGATTAGTGTAGAAAATTGTTCCTATACTACCGGCTTAGGTTCGAACCTATGAGGTCACACGCATAGAAGATTCCTGATTGATCAAGAAAGCTGATGAATGATTAAGAATCATTCAGGGGTAATTTGGTCAATTTGATTGGCAAATTATCTTATAAAATAATTAAAGTAATTATTGAAGGACTAATTAGTAATTAAATTACTAATAAACTCAATTTGATTGAGTAATTGTGCTAAGGATGAGCCAAATTGAATTGGATTCAAGTTTGGATTCAAGTTTGGGCTCAATTAGGGTTTTGACCTGATTGGATTAGGTCAGAACCAAAAAGGACTTAAGCTGATCAAATTAATTTTAAATTAATTTGTTCTTAATTGGGGATTGACCTAATTGAATTAGGTCCAACACAAAGTAATAATTCAATTTGATTGAGTTTGCATGAGCCAAAATTTAATTGGATTCAATTTGAGCTCAATTAGGGTCTGACCTGATTAGATTGGGTTCAACCAAATTGCTTTGTTTTAATTCGGGTTTGACCAAATTTGATTAGGTGCAACCCAAGGGGATTAGGCTCAGATGATGTGGCAATTATTGGTGACATGGAATTGGATTTCATGAATTTTAAATAAACCAAAATTATTGCATGGCCCATGGACCCATTGCTTGACACATGGCGACATTGTTTGTTATTTGAATTTAAATTCAAACATTAAGCAATGTGTTAAATGATTTTAATCACTCAAACCATCAGCCAAGGTGGCGTCTGAGTTTTTGAATGGATTAAATTCGAATTTCAAGAGGTGATTTCGAAATTATGAAGTATTTTACCTTGCCGCATGGATTTCAAATTCCTTCCCTCTTGCACATGTGTTTAAAATTTGAATTTAAATCAGATTTGGTTGAGATCTGATTTGGGTTGTTCCTATTCCTTTGCATGTGCCAACTAAAAGAGGTTTTCTGAAAATAAATTTCGAATTTTGAATGAAAATTTGGAGGCCATTAAAAGGGGTCAAACATGGGCACCAAAAACACATCCATTGCAGCCTTCTTCCTCACCCGCCTCCTCCTCCTCTTCTTCTCCATTTTAGATAGGGTTTTCAGGGTGAATATCTAGAAGATTCAAGATCAGATCTGAGTCCTCTACTTCCCTTACAAACCTCATCTCTATCTGCTTCAAGACGATTGATCAAGAGTTGATTGAATCCCGGCGGGCAGATTTCAGCTTTCAAGTGTTCTGCAGCTGCTAGCACTGTTGCGGAAGAAGATCCTTCAGGACTTCGCGTGTACTTCTCGTAGAGGCCATTCGTGTGCGTGGCTGCGAAGTCAAGAATCAGATTCACAACTTTCATCCATCATAAAAGGTATTATCTAGCATTAATCATTTATTATGGTGTAAAGGTCTAGGTCCAATTCTCCGAGGTTTTACCCTCTTTTGGGGCTCCTCACGGAGATATCTCCAGAATCCATTCGATGGATATTCGGAGATTAATTGGAATAGAGTTCTTAAGTTTCAGATCTGATAGTTAATCATGCATAAAAGTTTTAGCATAATTGTTTAAACGATTTCGGCATAATCCTATGTGTTCTTAAGGTGCTGATTTCTAGATTTAATCTTGTAAGCATGCATGAATTAAATTATTTGATTCGGTTTTTTCGCTGCATTTTAAAACTTAAAAAGAACTACGTATGGCTTGATCCCCCTTATGAAGGGGTACGTAGGCAACCCGATCAGGTTCAGCCATGGTTTTCAAAAAAAAAAAAAATTCAGCATGCTAAACACCGAAGAACCTAGGATTCACTTTCAGTGGTATCAGAGCCGGGTTTATGTTTAAACTTTTATGTTTTAATTCTTGCAATTAAATCTAAAATCATTAACATGTTTAGATTAGATCTAAAGTGCTTTTTATGATTGATTTAATTGCTGATTATGCATGATTAAGTAGATCTGAAATTTTGGATGCATATGATGCATGTTTGTGTTAGGATTAGTAACATGAATAAATCTGAAATCATAATATTGTTTAGATTAGATCTAAATAAAGTTTATGATTCATATGATCTCTGATTTTAATGAACAAATCAGATCTGAAAATAAAAGTGAAAAAACAAATACATAAGATGTATGTTGTTTGTATTAATTCATGTTGTTTATGTATATGTGATGCATGAACATAAAACATAATGACTTAAACATGAATTAAATCTGATTACATGTGATTAATTACAAAAACTCAGATCTGAAAATGTGTTTTAAGAACTGAAAGATTGTAATTAATATGTAATTAAAAAGAAATATGCAATGATCAAAACTTTCATAAGTCTAAACTTAATTGAGAATTAAGTGTTATGAAATAGAATTGTAACTCAATTAATTGACATTGCATAATTCTTTGGGCATATGGGTTAGCTTGAATCAAGTTCTTAGGATTGGGTTAGACCTAAGGTTAGAATCAAACATGGTCTAATTAGAGTTAATTGATCAAATCTAATTAAGTAGTAACTAGATTAGGTCAAGGAAACTCTAGGTTAAATACAATAGTTGTAGATTGATCAATTCCATGTCTTTGATTAGACCAAGATGGAACTTGATTTAGGCTCAGAGGTGTAGCCCGAGTCAATTGAGTAATCAAATCGAAATTGATTAACCAGTCGGTGTCTAAGGTAAGTTTGGCAGTTTTGACCGGTGGTTTTTAATTGGGAGCTACTCGCACTGATTCGTCTTTGTCGAGTTAATGGCATATCCCTTCCACCGATCTTACTTACCTGGCCGACATGGTCAATCACATTTTGATTGGATCACTTAATGATTCGAGTTAGCCCATGCCTTAAGGAAAATCAGTATGACTGATTTAGGTGTCTCCTTAACCGGTTTGAGTCTAATCTGATTTGGTGAAGTCAGTGGGAGAAATTAGACTAACCGGATCTTCTCATCTATCCTAATTATGAAATCCTCTAAAATTATTAGGTCCTTAAAATGAAATGGTTATGGAGATAACTAGGTCATAGCCTCCCATTAAGTTGGGTGATAATGGGTCCAATGTTTTGATAATTATTGGAGGCGCCACACGCCTGGTACTTATCAAGCATTGGAATTGTCATTCAATATATGATGAGTTAAGTGTACCTTCAATAGGCGGTCAGGTGAGCCGAGCCACACTCGGGCTTGGTCGTCTATTAGTTGATTAGACTTAACCCTATCATTTAATGGTTGGACCTGACTAGGGTATTCCGGTGGAGGCGCCACACGCCTGCCGGAAAACCTAGGGCAAAATCATCACTAGAAGTTGCTTGGTGAAGCAATTGGTTAAGAACCTACCAATAGGTGCATATGGGTTGGCCGAGCCACACTCGGGCCTATATGGGATCTATTGGGTTCTAGTGCCCACTAAAGAATTAGGAGTAATTTTTCGAATTAGAGGTAGAGGCTACCAATTTGTATAAAATAGTGGAAATATCTTTAGACTAAAGTCCAAGTCTACTGTGTTTAGTCAATTCATATACTAATAGCCAAATTTTCTTTTTATGCAGAAATGGCCACTAATTTATCACTTCGCTCATTGTTGGACAATGACAAGTTGACTGGTCCAAATTCAATAATTGCATAGGAAACTGAAAATAGTGCTAGAGCATGAGAGGATCCTTTATGTGATAACGGATCAAGCACCTGAGCAGCCCGCTGCTAATGCATCAAGATCGGCCAGAGACACTTATCAGAAGTGGCTCAGTGACCGGATCACTGTTCGATGCATCATGTTGGCAGCAATGAGTGATGAGTTTAGTAGGCGTTTTGAGAATACGCAGCCGGAAGATATCATTCAAGTGTTGAATGAATCATTCGGCGTTCCTGACGACGTTGAGAGGCACAAAACTAGTTGTGCCATCTTCAGCGCCCGAATGAAAGATGGGACCTCGGTAACTGATCATGTACTGTACATGATTGAGTTGATCGAGCGTCTAAGCTCTCTTGGCTTTCCCTTCATGATCAATTGGGGAAGGATGCCATACTAAACTCATTGCCTGGATCATACCGTCCTTTTCTCACTCATTTTCGTATGACGAAACCTGTAGTGAATTATCACCAATTGTTGGGGTTACTACAGACGTTTGAGAATGATCACCAACTTCTTAAGAAGACGGTGAATTTAGTGGGAGGTTCATCCAAGGGTCGCTCCTTTAAGAAAGGAAAAAGAAAAATAAAATCCAAAAGAAACAGGTGCACCATGCTCAGCCTAGTCAGAAAAAGAATAAAAAGGCTGATCAGAGCAAGGCGGAGTGCTTCTTCTGCAAGAAGCAAGGACATTGGAAGAGGAACTGTCCTCTTTACATTGCATCCCTCGATCCGAACCGGCCTAAGAAAAGTGGGCAATCAGTTGCCAATCAAGGTACTTATATGATAACACCTTGCAATTTTTCTATTTGTGATAATTCGACCTGGGTATTGGATACCGGTAGTCCTTTTAATATTTGCAATTCGTTGCAGGGGCTACAAGTCAGTAAGAGGTTTGAAGAAGGAGAAAGGTTCCTGAATGTTGGAGATGGAAGACCAGTTCCAGTTCTAGCTTTAGGAATTCTTAAACTTGAATTCAGCTCTCATGTAAATGTCCTTAGTGATTGTCACTATTGTCCAAGTTTTCTATTGAATATCATTTCTGTAGGCCTTTTGGCCAAAAATGGTTATGAAATATCAATAAAAAAGGATTATTGCAATGTCATTTGGAATGGTGTTGTTGTAATGAATGGAATTCTGAGTAATGGCATTTACATTTTGTCACAGCCTGTTCATGTAATGTATAAATCCAATAAGCGCCCTAGAATAGATAATGTCACGGATGTCTACCTTTGGCATCATAGGCTAGGTCATATTAACAAGAATAGGATGAACAGGTTAAGTAAAGAGGGAATCCTTGATGTTAATGATTGTGAATCATTGACAACCTGTGAATCATGTCTTCTTGGTAAAATGACCAAATCACCTTTTACCGGAAAAGGTGAACGAGCCAGTGATTTATTGACCCTTGTACATTCTGATGTATGTGGGCCAATGAGCACAGATGCTAGAGGTGGGTATTCATATTTCATTACGTTTACAGACGACCTTTCTAGGTATGGTTATGTCTATTTAATGAGACATAAATCTGAATCATTTGAAATGTTCAAATTATATCGTAATGAAGTAGAAAAACAAACTGGAAAGAGTATTAAAACTCTTCGATCAGATCGAGGAGGTGAATACCTCTCCAGTGAATTTTTGACATATCTAGGAGAAAATGGGATTCTCTCCCAATGGACTCCTCCTGGTACACCACAATATAATGGTGTGTCAGAAAGGAGAAATCGAACTCTGTTAGACATGGTTCGATCCATGATGGGGTTTGCTAATCTGCCCATATCCTTTTGGGGATATGCTCTTGAGTCAGCCTGCTATATTCTAAATAAGGTTCCAAGTAAGTCTGTAAATAAAACACCACATGAGATGTGGACTGGACGTAAGCCGATGCTCTCTCACCTTAGGATTTGGGGGTGTCCGGCGTACGTCAAACGTTTGAAGACAGACAAACTTGAACCCAAGTCTGACAAATGTTTCTTTGTTGGTTACCCTAAAGAAACTAAAGGATATTACTTCTACTTTGCTGAAGAACAAAAGTTGTTCGTAAGCAATAGAGCAATTTTCTTAGAAAAGGAATTCCTTGGTGAAGGAACAAATAGCTCTAATGTTGAGCTTAGAGAAGTTCAACATGTAGAAGATCCGACACCATCTACTGAACCAGTTGAGTCGGATTTGATTAGATCAGATCCAGAACCCATATTAGATGCACCATTAAGGCGATCGGGTAGAGTACCACGTCAGCCGGACAGATACTACGGTTTCTTAGTCCGGATGGGGATCCTATCGAACTTGATGAAAAACGATGAGGATCCGATCACATATATGGATGCAAAATGCAGAGATATGACTCTGATAAATGGCTTGGAGCATGCAATCCGAATGGAATCCATGAAGGTCAATGATATTTGGACATTAGTTGACCCACCCGAAGGAATGAAATCCATAGGGTGTAAGTGGTATTCAAAGGAAACGGGGTGCAGACGGAAGGTAGAGACCTATAAAGCCCGTTTGGTTGCCAAGGGTTATCGTCAACGGTTATGGTATTGACTATGACGAGACGGTTTTCTCCTGTGGCAATGCTCAAGTCCATTTCGGATTTGTGCTTGCGATAGCAGCACATTTAGACTATGAAATCCTGGCAAATGGATTGTAAAGACCGCCATTTCTAAGTATGGAGATTTAGAAGAGGAAGTGTATATGATACAACCTGAAGGTTTTACATCTGCAGATGAGTCTAAAGTTGCAAGCTTCAAAAATCATTTATGGATTAAAGCAAGCTTCACGGAGTTGGAGTAATCCGTTTTGATAAAGGTAATCAAAACATCATGGCTTCATTAAGAATGAAGAGGAACCTTGCATTTATAAATGGGCAAATGGTTCAGTTATTATATCCTTATTTTGTATGTGGATGACATTCTTTTAATCGGAATGACATTCCTGCATTACAAGGAATAAAGGTTTTGGCTATCATCTCAATTTGCCATGAAGGATTTGGGAGAAGCATCTTACATCCTAGGATGAAGATCTATAGAGATAGATCTAGAAGATTGCTTTGTTTATTATCCCACCAGCATTACATTGATACTATACTGAAGGGTTCAGTATGATTAATTCTAAGAAAGGCTATCTTCGATGGGCCATGGAATTAACCTCTCTAAAAGGGATTGTCCGACAACCTCTCAAGAAAGAGAGAGTATGGATAGAATTTCATATGCTTCGGCAGTGGGATCTATAAGTGTATGCCATGACACATGTACTAGCCAGACGTGGCAATTCACTAGGTAGATGAGCAGATACCAGTCTGTCCAGGTAGCAACCACTGAAGGTTTGTAAAACCATCCTTAAGTATTTGAGAAATACTAGATCAGTGGCTTGTCTAGGTGATTCTGACTTAAAACTTGAGGGATATACTGATTAAGTTTTCTCAGTCAGATCAAGATGATAGCAAGAGCGTGTCAGGATTACATCTTCACTCTAAGGGTGGGGCATCTGCTGGAAGAGTTCAAGCAGCATACAGTGGCAGATTCTACATGTGAAGCAGAATAAATCATCGCAGCATCTGATGCCTGCCAAGGAAGCTGTATGGTTGGCGGAAGTTCATCAACCAGAGCTTGGAGTGACACCCTCCATTGATGGTCCAGTGCCTGTATTTATGACAATACTGGGGCCATAGGCTCAAGCAAGAGAACCCAAAGCACATCAGCGGACCAAGCATTTTCTACGTCGCTACCCACCCTGGTTCGAGAGATCATCGATCGAGGTGATATTGATCTTCAGAAGATTGACACAAAAAGAAATTGGCTGACCATTTACCAAAGTCCTCGGCATCAAAGAGTTCGACGAACACAAGTCGAAGATGGGTATTAGATACTGTGCGACTTGGCATTAGTAAGTGGGAGTTGTTGGAATTTGTATCCTAAATGTCAATCGTCAGCATATTGATGATTTGAATTTGTAAATGAATTGACAAATTAATAAAGTGTTATTTGGCACTATCTCATCATTTGTCTCTCAAATGAAGGTGCAACTTATATGATGAATCCTTAGGACTTATGTTATGATAAAGGAGGATTTATCTTTGAGTCCTTAAACTTTGTTTGCGGACGAATGATATGTTGTTACGCGCTCAGAGACAACAACCATTATCGAGATTAGGTCGTTGTGTGACATATACGTTGGTTGTCCTCTTAACCAAGGAGTGTGGAGACACTGGTATGCCACACAAGTGAAGTGTAGAAGTACATTTCACTAAACGTGACCAATTCCGGAATGTTCTACTGTCGAGAGATGTTCCGAGTGATATGGGTATAAGTTTGGCCCTCTGACCTGAGACCGCAACCTGTGACTAGCAAGCAACTCACTGTACTTTGGTACCGGACTACCTGAATTTCTAATTCAGTGACGGAAGGTCACTGGGTGCAGTCAAGTACTTGCGTAGGTCAGTTGTGAGTCAAGATGGAATTGACCCCCTCCTAAAAACAGGAGATAATGTCTTGTGATTAATTTAGCAAAAACCTTGGCCAGGGTAATCCCAGTGAGGAGCACGGGATATCTAAAGTTAATCACATATGGATGTACTAATTATAGGGTTGACAGTGAGCTCCTTGTCATCCTGGCATTAGGAGTCAAAGGGATTGAATTATACAGTAACCATAGTTCAGGGTTCCAGAATATTTGCTTCGCATATATTCGACCTATCCAGACGTCGGGTACCATTGCTAGATGGTCACATCGATTAGTGTAGAAAATTGTTCCTATACTACCGGCTTAGGTTCGAACCTATGAGGTCACACGCATAGAAGATTCCTGATTGATCAAGAAAGCTGATGAATGATTAAGAATCATTCAGGGGTAATTTGGTCAATTTGATTGGCAAATTATCTTATAAAATAATTAAAGTAATTATTGAAGGATTAATTAGTAATTAAATTACTAATAAACTCAATTTGATTGAGTAATTGTGCTAAGGATGAGCCAAATTGAATTGGATTCAAGTTTGGGCTCAATCAGGGTTTTGACCTGATTGGATTAGGTCAGAACCAAAAAGGACTTAAGCTGATCAAATTAATTTTAAATTAATTTGTTCTTAATTGGGGATTGACCTAATTGAATTAGGTCCAACACAAAGTAATAATTCAATTTGATTGAGTTTGCATGAGCCAAAATTGAATTGGATTCAATTTGAGCTCAATCAGGGTCTGACCTGATTAGATTGGGTTCAACCAAATTGCTTTGTTTTAATTCGGGTTTGACCAAATTTGATTAGGTGCAACCCAAGGGGATTAGGCTCAGATGATGTGGCAATTATTGGTGACATGGAATTGGATTTCATGAATTTTAAATAAACCAAAATTATTGCATGGCACATGGACCCATTGCTTGACACATGGCGACATTGTTTGTTATTGAATTTAAATTCAAACATTAAGCAATGTGTTAAATGATTTTAATCACTCAAACCATCAGCCAAGGTGGCATCTGAGCTTTTGAATGGATTAAATTCGAATTTCAAGAGGTGATTTCGAAATTATGAAGTGTTTTACCTTGCCGCATGGATTTCAAATTCCTTCCCTCTTGCACATGTGTTTAAAATTTGAATTTAAATCAGATTTGGTTGAGATCTAATTTGGGTTGTTCCTATTCCTTTGCATGTGCCAACTAAAAGAGGTTTTCTGAAAATAAATTTTGAATTTTGAATGAAAATTTGGAGGCCATTAAAAGGGGTCAAACATGGGCACCAAAAACACATCCATTGCAGCCTTCTTCCTCACCCGCCTCCTCCTCCTCTTCTTCTCCATTTTAGATAGGGTTTTCAGGGTGAATATCTAGAAGATTCAAGATCAGATCTGAGTCCTCTACTTCCCTTACAAACCTCATCTCTATCTGCTTCAAGACGATTGATCAAGAGTTGATTGAATCCCGGCGGGCAGATTTCAGCTTTCAAGTGGTTCTGCAGCTGCTAGCACTGTTGCGGAGAAGATCCTTCAGGACTTCGCGTGTACTTCTCGTAGAGGCCATTCGTGTGCGTGGCTGCGCGAAGTCAAGAATCAGATTCACAACTTTCATCCATCATAAAAGGTATTAATCTAGCATTAATCATTTATTATGGGTTGTAAAGGTCTAGGTCCAATTCCTCGAGGTTTTACCCTCTTTTTGGGGGCTCCTCACGGAGATATCTCCAGAATCCATTCGATGGATATTCGGAGATTAATTGGAATAGATTCTTAAGTTTCTCAGATCTGATAGTTAATCATGCATAAAAGTTTTAGCATAATTGTTTAAACGATTCCGGCATAATCCTATGTGTTCTTAAGGTGCTGATTTCTAGATTTGATCTTGTAAGCATGCATGAATTAAATTGTTTGATTCGGTTTTTTCGCTGCGTTTAAAACTTAAAAAGAACTACGTATGGCTTGATCCCCCTTATGAAGGGGTACGTAGGCAACCCAATCAGGTTCAGCCATGGTTTTCAAAAAAAAAAAAAAAATTCAGCATGCTAAAACACGAAGAACCTAGGATTCACTTCAGATACAACCTTGTTTTTGAAAAAGAAAAATAAAGATATGTTAATAGTGCAGATTTATGTAGATGATATTATTTTCGGTGCTACTAACAATCGTCTTTGCGAAGAGTTTGCTGAATTAATGTAGAGTGAATTTGAGATGAGCATGATGGGAGAGTTGAACTACTTCCTCGGACTTCAAATCAAACAATCTAAGGAAGGAATTTTCATCAATCAAGCTAAGTACATCAAGAAAATGCTAAAGAAATTTGATATGGATGGAAACAAGTCAATTGGCACCCTCATGAGCTCATCATGCAAACTAGACAAAGATGAATCACGTAAGTCAGTAGATCAAAAGCTGTACAGAGGTATGATCGGATCATTATTATATCTTACAACAAGTAGACCTGATATCATGTTTAGTGTATGCATGTGTACTAGATATCAATCTAATCCTAAGGAATCACACTTAATTGCAGTTAAAAGAATTTTTAAGTATTTAATAGGAACAAAAGATATAGGGTTATGATACTCAAAGAATCAAGTATAGACTTAATAGGGTATACTGATTCTGACTTTGCTGGTTGTAAACTTGATAGAAAAAGCACCAGCGGTCATGTCAATTCGTAGGAGAAAACTTAATTTCATGGTTTAGCAAGAAACAAAACTCGGCTGCAACATCTACGGCAGAGGCCGAATATGTTGCTGCCATGAGTTGTTGTGCTCAAATCTTGTGGATCAAGCAACACCTTGAAGATTATGACATTAAGCAAGATAAGATTTTTATAAACTGTGATAATATAAGTGCCATAAATCTAACTAAAAATCCAATTCAGCATTCAAGAACTAAACACATTGAGATAAAGACATCAACTTCATAAGAGATCATGTGTTAATGCGTGATGTGATGCTTGAATTGTTTGTACTGATGATCAACTTGCTGATATCTTTATAAAACCCTTTGAGTGAAGATCGATTTTGTACTCTTAGAGAGGGTTAGGAGTGATTGATCCATTTCTTTGATTCTTTCTCTCATTCATTGATTTTAATCATTAATTTACGTTTGATATAATATTCCACATCTATGATCATCAAATCATTCCTTAAGCTTTAAAGATTACCATATCTTTCTTTTGGCACGGTATAACTGAGATTTTGGTTATGTGCCAGAGTTCGAGTTGACTCGGATGATTCTGAGAGTCGACTCGTGTGCGAGTTGACTCACGAATTTTCAAAAGTCGACTCGAGGTCGGGTATCCGTCTTTTAACCCTAAACGAAATGATTTTTTCCAAATCTTTCTTTTTGGCTGCTAGTGTTCCAAAACCCTCGAGTCGTCTCCCCCGGTCGTCTCCGCCTCCTCCCTTCACTTGTCCTCCGATTTTCCTCCCATTTCACGTCTCTCCTTCTTTTAGTAGGTCGGGATGCCTAGGAAGCCACTGTACCTTGCCGAAAGAGGCCTCTTGTTGCGAGCGGCGCCGAGAGACAGTCCAAGATGAGGAATGAACCCGTGAGATCACCACCTTCGATTTCCTCCCCGCCTCGGTCGGTTTTCTCGCGCTGGTGCGCCGGGAGAGTTGTCTCTACCGGAAGGAAAGTCGATTTTGACTTCCCTCTCCTAAGAAGGGTTCACCTTAGGGCATCATCTTAGGGCTCAAGGTCTAGATTACTTTTGTTCCTTGATCTTTCCCACATACCCAGGGTTAGTCCGAAAATTCTATGGCACGTCAACAGCGGGGTGGCGGCGGTATACACGGGAGGGTAGCCAATGTCCCTATTTGTTAGATGTATGCCTAGAAGCAAATTTGGCTGACACATTGTTTGATTCTAGGGACATAATTTTGTACTTGACTGTTTATTATTGAATAATAAAAGCATCTTTTCATTCATATTATTTATGTGTCTATGAATCGCCAAGAAATATAATAAGATGATGATACATATTCTCAAGAGTTGAGAATTTGAGCCATGTATCATTGGTGATTAATTTCTAAATGCTCCCTGATCAATGGATCATCCTACGAGGACGGTGATCGATCCGATCAGTGCACAGATCACTTTCCTTCTGGATGGACGAGACTTGAGTCCACAGTGTAGGGACACTGAAGTGATAGTGCAGGTGCTTGTTAGAGAACAAGGGTACTGAGCGTGACAAGACAAGAAGTCACTTGGATGTCTATCCACTCGTCAGTGACTTGCTTGATGTTGCAGTAGTGTGACTGGTCCTTTGACCTGCGGTGCTTCGGCTACTCACAGTTGAGGTTATTGTAGTTTGACTGCACACATACATGGTCCTCTAGCCATATGGTCCATGCAGTGTAGATTGGCTGCAGTAGGTTCACTGTAGGAGTAGGGTATGCACCTACAAGGAATCTATCGACCTTGATAGAAGAGGACGTGATCCTAATGTGATTTGTTAGACTGAGTTCTAAGACCTTGGCAGGGCAGTAATATAAGTGGAGAAAGAGTTTTCCACTATCGAACTCGAGTCGAATGAATCTTGAATATGACAGACGATGGGGTTTGACGAGTTGTCCATCCAGACCTTCGTCCTGTAAGGGATCCACGATAGCTTAGGACTGTATCACATGTTAACTGCACCTAGAGGTTCATCATTCCATTCTGCTGGTAAGCCACTACATGCTGCTAGGCTGTCACTGGTGGATGTGGGACTCATAGGGATTATCTTGATGATCGATAAACCCTAATGAGTTGAGTTGGAATCGTTCCAACCCATTGAAAGGAGTTTCAATGATATAGTGATAGAGATCACAATATATCTCACTACCAGTCAGAATAGAACCTATGGGGTCACACACACTAGAGTATTGACCGATCCGATGGTTGAAATCGTGATTAAGAATCACAAGTAATCAATTTGATTGATAAAGAAGTTGAAGAAAGGAACAAAGGGATTAATTGGACTTAAAACAGAGTCCTACTTCGGATAGGATTCCTAGAGTCCCAATTGGATTAGGACTGGGAATCCTAGTTGGAGTAGAACTGGAATTCCTATTTGGAATAGGATTCCTCAATCCTAATGAGATTAGGAGATTTAAATCAAAATTGGATTCCTACTTGGAGTAGGATTCCTAGGAATCCTAATTGGATTGGACTTTGGATTCAAATAGAGTCCTAATTGGATTAGGACTGAAATTAAATTACATCCTAATTAGATTAGGATTCCTTAAGTCTAAATTAATTAATAATCTAATGAATCAACATGACTCCTAATTGGATTAGGATTGAAGAGTTCAATTGAGTCATGGTTCATTCAAGTCCTAATTGGATTAGGACTAGCATAGATTGAACCCAATGGCTAATCCTAATTGGATTGGGATTAAACCATGAGAGAGGCACCTAATCCTCTTTGGAAGAGGATTAGGTTAAACCAAGTAAGAGGGACATCAGCCCCTCTCACTTGGCTAGGGCGACATGAAGAGCTAGGGCCGGCGCCCTCTTCTTTGGTAAGTTGTCATGGAGCTCCTAATTGTTAGGAGCTCCACTCCCTTTAAAAGGAGGACTAGGGCCGGCCCCCCTTATGCATTGAAACCTCTCTTCCCTCCAAGCCGTGGCCCTCTCTTTTCCTTGGTGTTTTCAGCCGCAAGCAAGGGAAAAGATCTCCAAGTGTTGGCGGCCTCCTTCCCTTCCCTTCCTTCATCCAACGCAAGGAACAAAAGAAGGCTGCGTAGGGGATCATCTTCTTCCTCTTCTTCATCCTTCTTCTTCCTCCTTCTAAGCACAATCAAGAGTTGATTGAGAAGGAGGACATCAGCCATCAAAGCTATCTTTGCAAGGGAGCTAGCACCCCGGTGAGATAGAGAGCTTGGATCGGATCCTGCTTCGTGTGGATACCCGTAGAGGCCGGACGTTTGAACGGCCTTCAAGCGAACCCTCTTCCAAAACCACGAATTCAGATTTGCGGTGATCATCTACCCGCGCCAAGGTGAAGATTTGATCTTCCTAATAGTTTTAAAAGTTTTAATTCTTACCTAATTACGAAAGGTCTCGAAACAACGTTCATGCGATGAACATCGAACCCGTGCATGCCGATTCCGCTGCCATCTGAAAAATTTTGAATATCAGCGGCAATGGGCGGGTTCCCAACACTATTTCCATCTCGGAGGACTCATTGCACGAGTCTTCCACCTCTCTCGTGAGGGTATAGCTCCCACTCACCCTACTGATAGGTCTGAGGCCCTTACGGCCATTCTTAGGGAGAGCACCCCAGTCCCCCATTGAGCAGGTTTTCGCAAATCAGCTCTCTGCTGAGATGCGCCTCCTACTTAGTATAATTTCTTTGCACTGTCTTCCTAAAACGGGTAGATTTGACTTTATTTCTGAGAAAGACTTAGCTATCATGTTCAACATCCTACATGACATCCCTCTCAACTTTCCTAAACTTATTGCAGTTATATTGTGAACCTTTAGATAAACCTAGACTGAGTCTTCCTTATGGTATGCTCTCACCTTGATCCTTAGGGAGTTAGAGGTTCCTATCCTTGAGGGAGAACCCTCTCGTTCACTTCGTTACACTGACTATATGAACGAGGGACTCTCCACCGAATGGATTTCCACAAGGTTGAGGGTTTTGGGTTAGAAAGAGTTCCTCTACCATACCATCTGACCCCACTGCTCCTCACTTTCCCACTTCTCAACCTGAACCGGATATCTCTGCAGATCCCTCCATCTTCCCATCCACTGCTGGCCCTTCATCCACTGCTGGACCCTCATCCACTGTGCCACCATCTCAGCAGCCCTTTGAGATTAGGCTTAGTGGTGAGCAACTTAGAGCTCTGAGGGATGACATTTTGAGAGAAACTCAGGAGTACCACTAGTACACCCTCCACTGATCTGACCCCCTCCACTGTAGCAGTGTGATGATTGCTGAAGTCAAGGAGGAACTATCTAGTCTGAGAAGTCTTATTCAGGGTCAATATATGAGATTCTCAGAAATTAAGGAAGAAACAAAGCAGATGCAAGAGTCAGTAAGATCTGAGCTGCTGAGTCTAAATCAAGGAGCTGAAAGAGTAGCAAACGCTGTTATCTATAAGCTTGACGCGAACATAGACGGTGTAAACCAGCTGACCCAAACCCACAATAGGGCTACTTCAGAAATTATTCAGCAACTGGGAATATCTCTGACGGAGTTCGTTTGCTTCTGGAGTGTCCGCGAAGAAATTTGGGAGCTTCATCTTCTTCTAGACGTCCACCTTCCTAGACTTGTATTTTTTTTTGAAAATCATATGAAGTCCTTTTGGACTTTCAATCATTGTACTCAATTGTGTAATACTTGCAATGAATTGAAAAGTCTTTCTAAGAACTTGTGCATTTTGTGCCTTTTGTGTTTTGAGTACTATGTACTTTCTGAACATCTTTTATGTATTTAAGCTTACAATGAATGAAAACCATATTTTTTTGTCTCATTAACTATGACTCTTATATGTTTTTGACTCTTTGATATTTCACCTTTTTGCTACGATGACAAAAAGGAGGAGAACATATGATAAATTGCAAGTAAAGGGAATCACTAAACAAGAAAATTTTTAAGCAAAATGTGATTTGTTCTTAGTGGATTCGAAGGTTCATTATTCCTCCGTTGGGGCTCCTCAAGGAGTAATCTCCAGAATCTATTCATGGGATATTCGAAAATTAGTTGAATCATATTCAAGAACAAATCGTCAGATTTTTTCTTCTATAATTAAGAACTTAAGTTCAAGTTTACAACATTAAAAGAAAATTAAGAAAACTTGAACAAAGTTCAAACAAAATTGAATTCACATGTTGAGGAGAAGAATCTGAAATTCTAAGAAAGCAAATTTATTAAAGACATATAAGCCAAACAATTGATTGTATGATTTGAAGGCTTATATAATTTCAAATGAAAGGAGGAGCTTTAATTTTCAGAATTTACTGACTCATACCCTTCAATTTTGGATATACTAAATAACTAGACATTTGAATTCATTTTAAAACCTTACCTTGAATCATTTCTTGAATGAGTAATTCACTTTACAAATACTCAATGTTTTGTCATCATCAAAAAGGAAAAGATTGTGGAGTGATTGAGTAAATCTCTAATTAATTTTAATGAGCTCAAAACATTTGAGTATGTCTTATGTTGTTCTAATGAATTCAATCCAATATTTCAGAAAAATCTTTATTAAATTCTGTCTAAGTACCTTGAGCTTTGGTTCAGAGTATTTTGGTTAAGTATTGAACTCTAGTTGAACCAAAGTCTGCATCACGAGTCGACTCCTGAACCTTATGAGTCGACTTCTGCACACTTGAAGTTTCTAGTATAAGCCCGAGTCGACTCCAGAACTCTTCAAGTCGACTCCGACTGAGAACAGACAGAAAGACAGAACGATAAATTTTGGACCCTGTTAATGAGTCGACTCCAAAAGGTTGTGAGTCGACTTCGATGTTTGCCGAGTCAACTCCGGATGGTCCCGAGTCGACTCCATGATAAAACTGACAAAAAAGACAGAACGTTAGTTTTTGAGACCCTGTCAGCGAGTCGACTCCTGAAGACTTCGAGTCGTCTCCCATATCAGCCGAGTCGACTCCCAGAGGAAAGCAGCCTGAAAGGCAGAGACTCAGTTTCGGAGGCCCTGTGAACGAGTCGACTCCAAGTGTTTCAGAGTCGACCCCCAAGTTAGCCGAGTCGACTCCAACAAGGTCCGAGTCGACTCCGAGGCAGATCAGTTCAAAAGACAGGGAATCAATTTTTTGGTTTCTGAGAATGAGACGTCTCTCGAAGATCTCGAGTCGTCTCTCAAGTCAGCCGAGTCGACTTCAAGTAAATCCGAGTTGACTCGAGGAAGAAAAACAGAAAGTTGGATTTCTAGAACCCTGAGAATGAGCCGACCCTAAGTGCCTGAGTCGTCTCCAGCGATTGGCGAGTCGACTCCAGTTTGGTTCGAGTCGACCCCAGGACGAGGAATGCACTTTCATTCAAATCTGGAATAGTGGCAAAGTCGTCTCCAGTAAAGCGCGAGTCGACTCCAGTAACAGACGAGTCGACTTCAGATCGTATGAGTCGACTCCGATCCCAACAGATACATTGTCAGATTGTGCAGACGGGTCAGAACGGCTCCAAATCACTTTCTAACGGCTATTTTTCAAAAGGATCACTTAAATAGCTAGAGTGAATAGTAGTAGACAACAAAAGAGTATTTCATTTGATCATTAAAGGTTTTCAACCACCAAGAGCTTCTATAGAGTGAATCCAAACAAAAGAAGAAAGAAGTGCATTAAACTCAAACCCAATAGGCTTCCTTCGCATTCTAGGCTCTACCTATTGTTCTCCATCCTTCGGCTCATTCAAGAGGAGACTCAGAAATCGAGAAGCCCCACTTTCTCATCTCAAATCTGTTTGAGGATTTCTAACTCAACCTTGCTTATATTGTTTCATATTTGCTTTTTTAGAAGCTTCTTCTTGTGAACTATAAACTCTTATTTTGTATACTTGATTCAATCAGAGAATTGAATCAAGGGTTGTAAGGTTTGTTGGTGAGCCAAAGATAAAACCAACGGTGTAAGGTTGTGGTTGGTGAACCGGAAAAAACCAACTGGGTTTGATTGTAAATCCGGAAAAATAATCGAGTAGTTCTAGTCGGTGAGCCTGTCAAAACCGACCGAGTTCGTTGTAACCTTGTGAAAACAACAAGTTAGGTTGTAAGCTTGCAAAACAAGCGGCTGTAATCCTAGAGATTATAGTGAACTCCCAAGTGCGGCTTGGGGAGTGGACGTAGGAGCAAGAGTTGGCTCTGAACCACTATAACCTTTCTGTGTTTGTATTGGTTGTTGTCTGTTTCTCTCTCTTCACTCATTGCATCTAGTGATCTAACTAATTCACTTGCAATAGATTTAGTTAATCACTCACCTTATTTTTAATTGGTCAATATTTAATTAAAACCCAATTTACCCCCCCCCCCCCCCTCTTGGGTTGTCTTCTTAGGCAACAAATAATCATGCCCATCCTTGTGATAGACGAATTGGCTTACTGGCCAGCTTGTGAAAGTACTATAGTGCATGAGTAACCAGAGTTGAAAACTTTGGCCCATTAAGAGGCAACAATCGAAGACTATACTATCGAGACCTCATATCCTACTGATCGAGGTATCGCAAAAGTTACGCCAGCAAAGTTATGACATACTGAAACATCAAGAGATGTTTTGGTCAATATCTAGTAGAAACTAGAGAGTGTCAGTCATAGAGAAGTTAAAGGATCGCTGGTGAAGTCGGAAAATTCTTACCAACATTAATTCATGATCATTTGCCAAGGTGTGAAGGGCAAAATTATAGTGGCCTCATGATATTGGTCGTGAACATCATAAGGCCTAGGGGGCAACCTTATTAAAAAGAGCTTCTAAAAGTTTCTTATATGGTGTATATCCCATATGTCAAGGGGCAACATGACAACATAAGGACCGATTTTGCCTAGAATACGACATTACGAGTGATCAAAGATCCTCATATGGACTATGGATAGTATGGATCTTGATGCTATGCAAAATAACTGCTAGAAGACGAAGAAGTGGTGAATTCAATTCAAAAGCAAAATAAATAATAGTATTATAGGCAAAAGTACATTCTAATAAATTTCGGCCAAGAGGTTGATACAAAAGTGTTGCCCTATTTCCATCTAAAATTCTCTCATAACTCTTTTGAGTCTTTCCCACTACACTTAAAGAGCTCGTGATATTAGGTTGGATGTGTCTACCCTGTGGAAGAAGGTCATGAATTCGTGCTGCACCGGGACCATATTTCTCCTTATTGTTGTATTAAACCTTTATCTATTCTTCTCCCAAGAGTTATACTTTATGGACATCAGTCAACCTTGCTCCAAAGGATCTAATCTAATTTCTTCGGATTGGCCAATGATTGATAATGATAACAACTTTGGCCAGTCTAAAAGATCATTAGCCGATATCGTTGAGGGATAGGATAAGTGTTGATAGAAAATAAGTATGCAAAGAAGGCCAGTCATTTTGTTACATTCAGTTAATCATGGGGCAAATAGGTTGATACACAAGGTGCTCATTTCACTCTGATTTGAGGATGATGAATCCTTCACCATCGTTGACCTGCTAAAGCGCCAAAGCATTCTACCCATCATGATATTTTCGATAATGGAGGGGGAAGACGAATGTTGTAGATTGGGGGCTTGGACGTGAATGCTTCTAATAAGGGCAAAAATATAAAAAATCTACTTAAGCCAGCCCTAAAAAGGTAAGGATACAGGATCAACTGAAGGGCGACGATGAAAAGGTTGACTTGCTGCATTGACAAATTGAAAATGATGGTATCCTAGTTTGGCAATTTGGCAACAAGACCCATGTGAGATAATACCTCAAGTTGTGACATTATTGAAGGAATGAAACATATAACTTGTTCCGGCCAATACCTGGTAATATTCACATTGGCGATCAAAGGAATATCAGGTGGAGACATAAGAAAGAATGAGTACCAAAGAGAGATACAAGGCCTACTTATACAAGGACATGCTCCAAAGAAAGATAAATCAAATCTTTATCAATATGGATAGTAAAATCGGATTCCTACAAATATCAAAGATCTTTCAAGTAATTTGAGGACCTTTTTGATATACAAGAATAGTTCATAAACAGAAACGTGACAAAAATAGAAGGTTCGAAGAAATCAGAAGAAATATATGCAAATCGCAAAAGGAAGGTACTTTGATGAAAGAGTAGCCTCAGTCAGCGGATCAAAATCATAATTTTGGGATTTCCATTCTATAGGTATCGAGGAAATGATGACGGACATCCTATTAACCTCATGATCTTCACCCAACGAGATATGGGGGCATTATTTATACTATATCTCAACAATCTAGCTAGTGGCTAGAAACGAACACTCCATGGATTACATTTGATCGAATTAAAGTAGGTGAGAATCATATGACTCTTGCTAAAAATTCAGTTAAGAAGATCACATAGGATAGAGACTTGGGCCGAACAGGTAGAATTCGACCATAATTAACAAGTTGAAAGATCATGTATTGGCAGTAAAAGATGGTCGGTTGAAGACTGAGGCGATCATAACAATCTTAGATTTCCAAGAACAGATGATTCTCTTGTAGGTCGAATAAGGGAAGGCAGTCAGCACAAATTACGTTAGGATGAGTTGCAGAATGATCATGCTTGTGCATAGTCGGGAGACATTTAACGATGGTTATTATAGCCGCCAAGAGTCGAGACCAGATGTGAGAAGCAACCATCGAAGTGGATAGTTATGAGAATTATGAGTAGTTATCAGGTATTGGTATAAATAAATAAAATTAATACTTTGTAAGGAATCTTTCGATAATCAATCTAATCACTTTATCTTTTATCTTTATTTTAGTCATTTATCCTAGAAGTAGGTGTAATTTAGCTTTTTACCGTAGCCCGGTGATATATCCTTTTACCATAGGTCAGGATTACACCCTTCTATTATAGCACAATGCTACATCTTTCTAGTATAACCTAGTGCTCTACTTTTATCCATTTTCATCTCCTTCTAATGATGGTGTGACGATGGCAAAAATTTTTGAAGGTTAAGACACTTCAACCCATGCTATCTCTATCCTTCCTTCGTTAACTTTTTGACTGATCTGATACCAGTAGCACGCCTGCATGCGCTAACCCTCGCCATATAACTTATCTCCACTCTCCGCTGCCACACCTGAACGAAACTTCGCTAGCAAGTCCTGCGATATATCTGGACGAGACAAAAAGCGGGCCAACAACCCTCTATCTTGGGTTTCCCTCTCCTTTCTTCATTTGCCCCTTGCTCGGCACCTCTCTTCCTCTCTCCTTCCACCCCCTCCACTCCCCCTGCTTCTTGCTCTCTGGATGTATGCCCCTTGTTCTGCACCACTGCTTCCCCCCTCTTGTCCATGCATCCTTTCTATCGCTACAAGGATGTGCCCTCTAATCCGCCCCTCTTTGCTCCCCTCTCTTTGTGCAGGTATCTTCGTTCTCTCTCTCCCTCAATCCCTCCCCCCCTGCCATCCCACATGGGACTTTGTTGTTTATGTGCCCCAACCTCTCCCTCTTTAGATGCGTTCTCCCCCATTTTTTTGATCCACGGTTTGCTCTCCTCGCTTCGCTTCTTATAGTGGCGGTCTTTGCCAAACATCCTTAGATGTTGTGAGATATGCCCTCTCTTTCTAAGCATGCTCCCCAGGTTTTCCAACCCTCGTTCTGCTGTGCTCACACGATGGTGATGATGTTCGCTTTGACACCCTTGAATATTGTGGAATACTTTCCACCCCTATATGATAAGGATTTGATTAGCGCTATTTGCAAGTATTGGGAGCACAATTTTTTCCCTGCTGATTGGAGGCCAAGGCCTTGCTTGGTTGCTCGCATTATCCTTGTGTTCATGAGTTGAGTCAATGTTTTTCTTCGAATTTTTTTCACTCTTTCTGACCCAGAGCTGGTGAGGATTTAAGGAGAATCTTTTGTGTGTTACATCTTATCTTGAGATTGGAGCCTTAACTGGACGTTTTGTACAGCTGCTTATTTGAGTTGTTTGGGTTCATCTGTTCTTCGTGCTTTCATATTTATACTCTTCATTTTCTTAATGAAGGGAAGGGAACCCCAGTTCCTCCTTTCATTCAAAAAAGAATAAATCTACAAACAAATCATATTATGACTGTGTAGTATCTAATTGTTAGTATAATAATTCCTAATACCAACCCCCTGAAAGAGGGCTGCCTAAACACAATCACCACAAGAATCCAATATTCAGTGACATGCAGAGTAGTTGAGCATCCTCCATTTAGGTTCAGGCTTAGAGGTGGCATTTAGATCAGGTCGGACCAGATAGTACAAAAATATTTCAACCGAACTCAACCTTTTTACTAAGCAGGTCAAAAATCTAAACCCGACTTGAACATTTTATTAAACAACTTTACATAACCCGATCCACGAAGGATTGAATCAAATTAAACAGATTAAACGGATTAAACATTGCCACTCTTCAGGCTTCAACCAATGCACTTGAAATGTCACTAAATGATACATGATAATCAACAACACTGAGAAACCTGTTGCTTGTCGAATCTTAGGACCTCTAGCATTTAAGTAAATCTTCTTTTAGTGACTGAAATGAATACAGAAAAAACAAGAAGCATGCAACATGTGAACCTGGACACTGCTATGAATGGTCAAACTACACAAACCCCACGTTTCTATTCAAGCTGGAATACTTTGGCAGCCGACAAAATTTGCTTTGCTGCATCTGCAAAACAAAATGCTAATAAATTTACATGGTCAGCTCGTTCAAAAAGTAATAAAGTCAGCTACTGTCCACTGCTAATAGCATCACAAACTACTTATATATACAAGAAGGAAAACAATCACCAAAAAAAATAAAAATAAAAATAAAAAAGAAACAAAGCATCAGAAAGCAAACATGGCATTAAATAGTTCGAACATGGTCACTGGTCAGTACCAATGCAGTGCAAAATGAAATATGTGACGCAAAGAGCAAACTCAGGGTTGGTACATCCTCGTAAACAAAGGATAGCATTGAGTTATGCATTATGAATATATCCTATCAGCAATAAAATATTATCAATTAATCATCCTTACACATGCATACATGTTAGACAACCACATAATTGCTGTTAAAGTCTCCTTGCAAGCTATTATCTAAAAGTTAGCAATGACATGATCCGGCATGCACAATGAAATGACTTTTTGTGTTTTAATTTCTAGCATAGGACCAATTTACTAGCTGTAGAAATTCTTTATGGTCTTAGCACCCATACCTGCAACTGTTCCAGGGGAAAATTTAGCAGGAACATTTGTTTGAGTCTCCACTGCTGCTTTTGCAACAGCTATACCCACGGCAACACTTTGCATCACATCCAAACCATTGCAAATGGACGCAAGAATTCCACCAACCAAGCAGTCACCTGCTCCTACAAGGCTCACCACTGATGCAGGAAGTGCAGGAAAATGGAAAGCAAAAAATTTTGAGGCTCTCTCTCCAGACTTGATAAAATTAATGTGTTTCTTTGAAGAGCAACTTTCATTTACAAGATCATATAGCTGTCTTCCGAAACTGCCAACCCTGCTGCTTAAATTATCTTTCATGAAGCTTAGCCCTTCTCTACAACACAAGAATAGACCATGTGAACCAAGTGTCACAACTAGCAGCTTAATACCCTTCTGAAGCAACGAGCACATTGCTGGTTTTAGCATTTCAAACAAAGATTCCACAGAATGCCCTTTCCCTTCTGCAGCTTCATGTTGAATATAACTAAATTCTTTTTCCGGCGATAAAGCATTTGCCATAGCAACAAGTTCATTTTCGTTAGGGGAAGCACATGTTATCTGCACAAACAGTCAAATAGCCGGTAAGAGGGGAAGTCAAAATTAGTATTCTAATATTTCATATCGGATAATAATGAGTATCATTGCTAAAAACTACTTTATTGATGACCTGCACTCACATAATTTACAACAGATGCAATTCTTCTAGACTTTGTCACTGAGACAGGCTCAAACCACACAGGGATGCCAGATCCTGCTGCTACTGAAAGTTTAATCAAAGAAATTATGAGAATTCTACTGGTTTAATGAAATACAATATTCATAAACAACCAGCTACTTCTCTGTTTGAATTAGAGAAAATGATTTAGCTAGTTATAGTGCATACTGAAATGTTAGAAAAATTCTCTGACTCCAGGGACATCCGATGAGTGACTGAAAGACCAAATCATATCTATGACGATAGTAAACTAACTAAATATGAAAGAGAATGAAATGACAGGACTTCTATAACATGAAGTTGCCCGATCCCAATTCAATGACCTGATATAATTGGAAACAGGATAGTCTTAAAAGGTTGAAATTAGTGAATTGTTTTTGATCTGGAGAAGCAAATCACACAGTGAAAGCTGCAATGAACCTTATGTTAAGACATCTATAAATTCTATGACCTATGATTAATATTCCCTTAATTTATGTAACAGGTCCCAAAATCATGGTAAAATATAGAGATTCACTAACAGGTTGAAAGTGAAATATCTTGACACTCCAAATTAGAGGATATGAAGTGCAACTATGGTAAGAATATGAATGGGATTGGATAGCAGAAAGTTTCCCAGACAAAGGAATATTAGAACCTTGATTATGTTACAAATATCTAAGATGGATAAGAATGTCCAGAAAAGATTAAAGAATGGTGAGGTGCCATGCAACTGTCAAAAGCCTTTGAGACTTGGACAAACATTTTATAAAATCATTCTTTCAAGAGTAAATGGAGGGCATTACACGTAAACTTATACATAAAAACAAGGGCAGACAGTGGAGGCAGATATAAAACCCACCCTCCCTAAGTAGTCCAAATCATATAATTGCTACCAAGCAATAAACAGGGGACAACACGAAGAGGTACAACACGTACATGTAAAAGGAAAGAAAAGATAATAAGGGAATAAAAGTTAAGTACGACGCCACTGCTCAACCAGACTAAGCAACACTCATGCATTGCCAACTCTTCATTTCTTGAACCAGACAAATGAGCTTTCGCAAATATCCTGCAAAATGTCTTTCAGTTATTTCAAGTTCTACTAACATTTCTTCATTTGGCACAAATGTAGACCCCAATGAATCATATGGTTAAATATAGTTGTCAACTTATACCAGAACTTTTCAGATCTCTTGATGTAAATATATAGCACACCTTATTAGTACCATCTGTTCTTTTTTGTCCCATACTTGGTAAAGGGGTCATTGGCAGCCTACAGAGCTGCAATCCCAGGTTGAGGGATGCAACAAAGATTGATGCCATGCGGCACGAGAAAGAATGCAGCTGGTGCGAGGATGACCCACATCCTTTTCATAATCCAATTGCTAGGGCAATATTTTTGTAGGCAGGTTTCCACAACAATCATTGAGATTCTTCTAGGTAAGAACATGATTAAGTTGCATGGTCTGCACTAGCAGTTCCAATGGGGCAAGCTTATCCCACACCAGCTTGTAGAAGGCACACTTAGAAATCCTAAACAGCGATGTCAGGAGTGGGTACACAAATCATGAAGATCATTGTGGATCATAAACTCTTTTTCATTTATCATTGTAAACAGGGTTAAGGTAAATTTGAAAAAGAAATATATATTATTCATATTATAAATGAAACAACAGTCAAAATTAAATGTCACTAGGTATCCTATTTCTGACTTTATGCTGGTCCCTAGCATGGTTTGGTATTTGGATCAACATGCTTATAAGAGCCCACGCTGATCACCTACAGCCATCTTTTTTTTTTTGGTGAAAAAATAGGAGGGGGGTAGAGAAGAACCTCACCCACATAGCAGCCCCTACTGGGCCCCCCTTCCACCAGAAAATCTTCGATACAGGCCGCAAGTTTCCATGTACCTTTCTCGACCCGTGGGCTCCCCCCACTGGGATCAACACCCACGTGTGAGTACGTCACCCCAGCGCTACCTCAGTACCGGCGGACCAAATAGCAATTCCACCAAGTAAACCAAGCAGGAGGCATCCAGTCCCCATATTTAATCGACGCCCGCACGTTTCGAACTTGGGTCACTCCGATGGAATCAAAGCTCCGTTCCCACCGTGCTACCACCTCGGTGGCTACAACCATCTTCTTTACCATAGCTTAGTGAAATCTTGAAATTAAAGAGAGGGAGAGATAACATGAAGAAGGAACAATTGAGTATGTGGAAAAGTTTTACCAATATCTTGAGTTTCCAATACAACCAGCTACGTGCTGCTGTAGACATACAATCAAGGTCGGTAATATTCCGACACGATATGCTTGGGCATGCCAGTTCCGACACGTCCAATTTTTCTTTTAAGTTTTTTAAGTTTGATTAATTTGTAATCAATTTTTTTTTCAACTTTTTCAATGATTTTAAGTATAATTTAATATTTTTTTGATGTTTCTATGATCCCGGTTTAACCTAAATAATACATCTTGTTGCTTTAAAGTAATACAAAATATAAAATAATTAGTGAGATGTCGCATGCTACAAGAAGCAATATAAAATATCCTAAAAGCAACTAATAAAAAAATATAAATAATATAATCAATTACATATATTTAAAATACAATATATATATTGATATTTAAAATCTCGTCAAGTGGCGATGCTTTTTGCAGATATTCGGATCATTAACATAGTCAAGAGGCATATTAACCCACCCCTCTAACCAAGCGATGTTGTAGTCTTATATGTTCATCCCATAAGGAACACGCTTTGGGTTACAAGCTCTCTCGAATCTCTCGCTGAAGCTTTGTCTCTAAAAAGTATCCTTTGGCTAATAATACGACTGTGGAAGGGCCCATCCGAATATGCCGGCTATAAAATCTGACCCATAAGATACTCCAAGTTACATAGGATAGTATCCGCAGGAAGACGATGCCTTAAACATACTATATCCATATCCGTATGGGTCATAAGCTGCCTGTGGCTGCAAATAATAGAATCCAGTATACGTCTAAAGATCCTAAATGATATTGAGGAGCCCGTCTCCTATATGCAATCGTATCCTCGCGGGCTCTAGCAGATCGTACACTATGGTCCCTATCCTATGTAGCATGCGTAAACTGAGACTCATCGGTAAATTAAAGACCACCCTGCAGCTGTCTCATAAACGGTGGTCCCATTTTTTCCATTTTCTTTCTGGCCAGCTGATCCATGACCACTAGAACTGTCATCGTTGCTACTCCTAATCTCTAAATTTGAGAGAACTGGCTTCTTTATGGAGGCTGCAGGTGCCTTTTTTTTTTTTCTTTTTTAGTGTGCTGAGCAGCTATCGTTTATCCTTCGTGCCCCTCTCTGTCTAGCTACATTGGGAGGATGGATATCACCCTCTCGTCTAGGCATCTCCTGATCATATATCTGAGAGGATGTCTCGGACAAGAAGTCATGTGATTACCGACTCCCTAGGGACTCCTGTGGCTATGGTTGATCAGCTGAAATAATGGATGGAATATTGCGATTTGCCCATTGTCTTTCATCGATCCTAGCCTCGCTGGCTACGAAACAGGCCAATCATGACGACGATTCTTGCTCATCAAGCTCCGGCTCCTGCTGTTGGCCTATAAGCCAACCGATCATAGGATCCTCATCGTTAACGAAAGCACCATGGATCGGATCTATCTACTTTAGCTCCACTTTCTCCTGTATGCACTTCAGCCTCAACCTTAGATTGTAGTGAATATATATAAGGTTGTTAAGGCGCTTCTGTATCAGACAGTTCCTCTACTTGCTGTGGATGAGGACGAAGGTGGACTAGTTGCGCTCATAGCCACTCGAGAAGACCGTCTGGAAGAGGATTTGGATAGTTAGTCGTTTAAAATTTCTCGCGGACAAACCAAAATAAATCCACCATTCATCTGTAAAAATATTGAAAAAAATTACATATAAGATAATATCATATTAGTAACCATCTAACATCGGATAAACGTCCTCCTGATGTATAATATACTTGGATTCATACTTTTTTTACTTACGATAGCTGCCGAGTCTCCAAAGCTATCAATGTCATCTCTAAATATTTTGGTTTATAAAAAAAATCATATTATAATATATTAATAATTGAAGATACTGGTTAACTTATACATGTCACTTAACTTACCTCTTTTAGACAGGGTCGTGACTTTTGGATCAGGCTCTATTCTGTAAATCACATTATGCAGAGCGGCAAAGTTCGTCATCCATATCGATTTTAAGTACGGTGTACTGCAACCTCGATTTTAAATAATATGTTGTAGAAAGAGTTCATAATTGTATTAGCAAAATTGTACAAGTACGGAAGCAATCTAATTTTCAATATTCTTGCTTACCTACTAAATGCAAGTCTCCACCCATCTGATAGTCCCACCGCCGCTCAACGATGTCGATAAACTCCTATGCATATATCCGATTTGCCTCCTTGATTTGAATATTTGTCATCTCCATCATATGATATAAGAAGCCCATCTAGAGTACCTCTCGCTATCCACAGCTCGAAACACTTCGTACAATGGTTCAATAGCCTTCATTATTTTTTCAACCCATTGCCAGAATGTCTATCTCGTCACCAAGTCTTAGACAGTGCTTTTTCAGTGTCGACCATCGCAAATCTACTTTTCTGCCACTCGACATTGACAAACATCTGACGTAGGGCACTTTCCTCTCAAGAAGGCTATCAAGTGCAACATAGTTGGTAGCAAACTGTGTCACTCCTTGTCTCAAGATCTCTTCCCTTGCATACCTCCTAATTAGTGATAGGACCCATATATGATTATAAATACATCAGGTGATGGTTTAGGTTGTCTCCACTATTTGCTGCACCCTATGAATCTTCGCAATGTCCATCAACATGAAGTCGATACAATGTGCATCACATAGCACATAGAGTTCAGAAAGTATGTGATCGCCACTCCATCAAGATCTCTCCAACAACATTATGTTATGTCCCATTATTAGTGATGACATGCATGATATTTTTCTCTCCTACCTAATCAACCATCGCCTCCATCAATCTGAGGATGTATATGGTATTGTGCACTTGATCGGAAGTATCAACCGACTTATGAAAGAAAGTCTTCGTATTCCAATATGTCAAAAAGTTGATAATGCTCCGCATGGTAACACCGGTCCAACCATCACACATCACCATCAGTACATATAAAGGCCACTTGCTCTTGCATGAGGCAATCCACTCCTCTAGCTCCCCCTTATTATTGTCAAAAAGTTCACCGTAGATATCCTTCGGTCCTAAAGAATCTACACCGAGACCGACAACCTGTATTGAGAAAATAACATACCTATAGTACGTATTGTCTGCCATATTTGCTGGAATGTGGCTAAAGTGGAACTAGGATCCAATAGCTCGCCACATATCCTTTTTCTTATCCTCTTTCAGCATCGTGCCAATCCTCTGCTACTTCACATTCTTTCTGAAAAATGCATGTAGATCTAAATTATGGGTAGTGACTCCTACTGAAATCTTCTTGGATGACTTCTTTTTGCTACCAAAATTCTCTAGCATAAATACAATACGGCCACCGCCTCTGCTGATGGCCTTTTTGACTGAGGAGGTCTTCTTGAACTCTGAATCTGTCCTGCTGCTTGTAGAATCGGAGCCCGACTCGTAGTATGAGGGCCCAAATCGAGCTATATGCCTCGCCATTTCATCCTGCTGCTACTGATTATCCAAGTTTGCCTAAATGGCAATCTGAATCTGTGCCTCGTCATCTGGAGCGGACGCCTCTGACTTTTTGAAGTGATAAAAAGGTGACTCTGCCGCTCGATGGTCCACCTTCGCTTTCTTCTTAGCAACCCTCTCCTTCGTTGCTTTAAAATCAGTGAAGTGCTTCATCAACTATCGAACCTTCTGTAAGCATTTTCGGCACATAGATACGTCGGAGTAGTCACCAGCTAAGTGCTGCTTCAACCTAGTTACTTCTTCTTCCTTGAGCTTTGTGTTGCACTAGTTGCACTTTCAATGGTGTCTATTCGAGTGTATTTGTCTATAATTCCAACCAATGTCACGCTCTCGCTCATTTTTCTTTGACGGTTCCATTCTTGCAGGTTTATCAAATACGTTAATTTATCAATTATTTAAAAATAGCAAAAAATTTATTATGATAAAGATAGTATTTTTTACTTCAGAAAAAACATCTAATTTTTTAATACATAATACAATTTATTTATTTATTTATTTATTTTTACTAATTTTTAAATTAAAAAATTTGTTTAAATATCATAAATTTAGAAAAAATATGTTTTTTACTTTAGAAATACGTCTAAAATATGTATTACGTACTACTAATTTTTCATAATTTTTACTATAATTATACATATTTAATTATTTTTAATTAAAAAATAATTTTAAATATAAATATTTAAACAAATTAATTTGAGCTTAGTTCCAAGTTGAACTCTACAATGGATGCTACATATATTTTTCTAGGTCCGTAGGCATGCATCAAAGGCCACTTATTTCTCAATTTTTTTTCAAATTGCATAATCGCATCAAAATTTGAATTAATAGACACCAAATTTAGCTGAAGAGTAGCTTGCATGCCTACACTTCTGATTTTATATTTTTTTTAAATTTATTTTATTTTAAATTTTTATATTTAAATTTTGAAAATATATTTTTAATTTTTAAAAATTATATGTAATCTGAAAATTAAAAATTTTATGGCATCGTGGAGGTTATCCATAAATTTATAACATATTATAAAATCAAGCCAAAATCAAAAAATTTGGCATAATCTCTCCTTATTTTGCAAATTTCAATGTATTTTTTGGCGTCCAAAAAAAAGAGAAGAAATGAGATAGAAAAGAGAAACGATACCTTATTTAGGGTTGGATCCTCCTTCAATCGTGCTTAATCAGTGTATTTTTCATCAGTTTACAAGGGGAAGGGAACCTATCCGAAGGTTGGGAAGGCCTGAGAAACTTCTTGGGCCTTCCCAACCATTCTTTAAAACAAAAGAAAGAGGGGGAGCGGGGCCAGTTCAGAACCCGCTCAACTTAGTGTGAGCTGGACAGTTCGCACTGGTTCAGCACAGAACCGGCCAATTTGCGACCAGTTTCGGCCCATTCTGGCCAATTTATATCAGTTTGGACTGCTTACATGCCAAAGTGAACAATTAAGGTTAAATTGGATAATGTTGGTGTCAAAAAAAAAAAAGAGAATACATTCACAAAGAATACTGATTGGAATGGAAGGTGTAGAATCAACGAGGAAAGAACAAAAGAAATGATATGGAGTTGTACATCATTGGCCAGAGATAACCCTAGTGATCAAACTTGAACAATCAGTGCAAAATATGAGATACGAAAGAAGACTCGGATGAGTATAGTGGAAAAATAATTCTGGAGATATTTTTATTTTGGAAGACTGTCAATTGGTGAAGAAGGATATAGAGATGACCCCAAATAATCTGATTTTACTTGCTACTCACGTTATATATCTTAATTACCACAGTAACCACAATCTAGAAACTATTTGTGGATATACAGATACACACATACACTCAACTCAACTAAGCCTCAAACCCAAACCTCGTAGGACCTCGACCCGCCTACTCGGGTCTTGTATGGATATGCAGGAAGGGGTACTAGTTGGGGTCGGCTACATGAATCTTTTTCCTCCATTCTATTAGGTTTAAGGCCATACTTTCTGAAAGATTTCAAAATATTAAGTCATTTCTTATTAATTCATCCCATGTGACTTATCATATATACATATATATAATACAGACATACATGTATGTGTGATTTGACATGCTTTTTATGCTACATATCTTAAATGCGCAGAGCAAGCACAACCTAGAAACATTGTGAGGCCATTAATATGCATCCATACATCCATCCATCCATTCATATATATATATATATATACATGTATATACAGGCGCGTATGTGCATCTATTGTATGTACATATGTATGCGTATATACATACATATGTATGTATGTGTGTGTTTGTATGTGTATAAAACCTTCATGTTTTACATGAGGCATGGCTAGAGATGATCTTAAATAGACATAATTGGATTATACTGGCATGTGAAATAGAATAAAAATATTAAGGCTGTTGATGACATTAACTCATCAAGAACAGTCCTAAAGAGCATTGTGGAGAAAGAACTCAGCCTTTCCAGTAGTTTCTATGACACAACTAAAACTCCATGAAGTATGGTTACAGGATGCCATGGAAGTGAATGGGTATTGATAACTATCATCAATATGTTCTGATATCAATGACAACAAAATGTTAGGTTTGTGAACTGAAAGAAAATACTTCTTTCTCTAATGTGGTTTCTGTTAGTCACTTGTTCTCCATCTGCAGTTCATTTCTTTAGGTAAAGACATGCCAGAATTCAGAGAAATGCAAGGAGAAGTCAGTCCGAACCAAGGTTTAACACCTAGCTACTAGCTAATTGGCTGCAGAAACAGGAATGAGAAAAATGAGACTACAAAATTGAAAATTTCTACAGTATTGTTTCAACTTGAACTTTAAACTATGTGCAGTTTAAAAATGATTAAGAATAATTGCTCACTGATTAATTAATTTGCTAGTACAAGAAAGTTGGAACTAATGCTGAGTTTATGCAGCATACTTTGACAAGCAACTTTGAGAGATGGGGAGTTCAAATTAGCATCAACCATCAACATTGGTGCAGAGCATATATTACGCTGGAATCGCTGTATCCAACCTGGAGTGAGAAATGTTTCCTGTGACCATTGCATTAGATTTACATATTAAAGACTTCAGCAATAAATTTACACTTCAAAGGAACCAACTTAAGACATTTTTTTTATATAAATCAGAGCAATAAAATAAAATAAAATAAAATTACAGCATCTTACAACAGCCTCGACACTTGCAACAGCCATAGCCAACTCCCCGCTGGAGTCAAACATATTTGATACAACAGGAGTTGTAATACTTTCCAACTTCAGTATTCCTACATCAACATGATATCATACGAAAAGCATTAGAAGGTCAACAACTCAGATTGGAGGAAATAGTGGCAATTGTAGCAAATACTGGGAGACTTCTATATACTGCCTATGGAGGGTGCAGTGATCGAAAAACTGAAAACATTTAACTATTAGCAACATGGAACACAGTCTGGATGGTCAGCAAGGAGTGGGGCAACAAAAGCGCCAGTTAGCATAAGAGCTTTGTTCAGTCCCTTTAAAAATCAGGTTGATAGAGTCAACAACCATGATGATAATCTAAATGCATATAATTGAATATCTGGGTTCATGTTAGTGTTGGAGTTAAATCAAGGAGGGAAAGCACTGAATTATAATACTTCAAAAGCTTCTATTTTCCTCTGGTTTCTGTGGAGTGTCAGAGTGGATGTAGTATCATTCAAACAACATATCAGCCTAAATCTATAATCAACCAAGTCTTGCACCCTTTCTTTCTTTCAATCTATAAATTGGTCTTGCAAAACTAATTCTGTTCTTTCTAGTTCTATTCTGTAAACTTTTAAACTAACGATAAAGCCATTGTTCTTTACTTAGGCAGTAAGATGTTGCCAAAGTTCTCTAAATTGCGATCACCATAACGAAGATGCCAATGCTATGCTGCAAGTAGCAGGTAGCAAATATATTACTGCCTTCACAAGAGGTCCAAGTGTCCAAATATTACCTGCTTAGGGCCAATTCAACACATGGATCGGAAAGCTCATGCAAGACCTAAATGTGACATGGAATTGAATAATTTTTGGATCTGCATTTGATAACACCTAAATGGGTAAAAATGGTCGGGTTGGATTTAGTCTGAATTGGTCTGGATCCTGGTCAATCTTCAGGTAACTCAGCCTGTTTGCATCCCTAGCAAAGAAGTTACAGACTGAAACACATGGAAGAAATGGAGCAATATAAACTTTAGCTTTAATATATAGACGAACCTTTCCCCCTAATGAATGGTCAACATTGATACAAATTCAAGTGCACGACGTGATTTGTCAAATTCTTATAATCTAGACAAGATGAAATTGAAGGCGCACAACTATGCCTATGGATATCCACTAAGGATGCATTCTCCAAAATCTATATACAGTAGCATATATCTACACCTCTAAGCTATAGAGAATTAATACTTGTTAGAGATGCTTGTCATCCTAATTAGTTAGGAATTAAGAAGAAGAGAAAAACAATGACACTGAATAATCTAGTTGATGAAGAAATAATTGATCCAGATAATCATGCAAGTGTCCTAGTGTTTCTATAAAGCACAAATACCTGTTAGATATGCATGCCTGCCAAATTATAAAATTCTGAAGATAGGATTAAGAATGAAACGAAAAATGATGATGCTAAATTGCCAAATTGATATGTTTTGAATACAAGTCATGAGGCTCTGCCACTGATGAGTTCCTAAAGTTGTTTTAAGACACCTCAATAACAAGAAGACCAATGACATAAACAACAAAAAGGAAGATAAGCAATGATCAACACCTAGGTAATCTTCACATGAAGAATCAATAAGTTCAAACCAGCTGATCTTTCTAATTACCTTCTGTAGAAAGTCCTGCAGATTTCCAGTACTTCAATAACAGATCTCCTTTATTTGGAAAAACAAAAAATTGTTATTCACAAAGGTACTATAAGGTGTCAGCAGATAAACCATGCATAAAAGAATTGGAATCACCTGCCATGTCATGTCCTACAACACTAATCATGAAAGGTTTATTTCCAAGCTTGGACATGCATTCAGCGACATTCCTTGCTACTCCTCCACTTACATACTGAACCTGAAGATGTAACATTCAAAGTTTCAATCTTTGAACAACCCATGCATGTAATCTATCAGAAAATCGCAATTGTTTGCTACAAACCAACCACAGGATCTGAAAATCAAATATCAGAACAATCATCCGCTGAAAACAATCACTCTGATTCTTTAAGGCAAGAAGACCTCAAAATATTACCTTTCCGGGAGTGGTGGTTCCAGGAATCGGATGAGCAGAAGGCTTAGCATGGATGTCCATCACCATTCCCCCAATAATCACAGGAGCAAAATCCCAAGAGCTCAGTTCCTCCGCGCTGAGTGGATTCTGAGACCAGGAGGAGAAGAACTACATCATAGCGAGAGAAAAAATTAGGCCAATCAGGAGAGCAGAACATCCATGGGATTATATTTACCGGATAGAGGTCTCGGACAAGGATTTCGGGAGGGAGGAGGTGGCGAGCAACGGATTCCAATCGCCGCCGGGCGGAGCTCTCCATTCCGGTCAGAGAGCACCGTCGAGGGGCTTCCAATGGCCACGGTGGAGCTCAAGCCCCAGGAGAAGCTCCACGCGCCGACGATCTTCAGTTGCAGACGACGGGGAGAAGTCGACGCTGGCTTCGAGGGCAAATTATTCGTATGCACCCAGCATTCCCCGTATTAACAACAGGATTTGGCCCAATAGTCTGATTCTAAGCCTGTATCACTGGGCCCGCGGGCCAGCAATTTAGTTTCTTTCCTTATCTCTTCCCGGAAAAATTAGATTGAGACGATCTCCAAGATACCTCCCAACTTTAAAAAAAATTTCAAACAGAGCCCTCAAATTTGTAAACTATTTCAAACTCATCGTTCATCTCCGTTAACACATGATCATCATATTATAACATAAAATTATATGATAATTGTTCGGGGAAAAATTAACCACCCCACAAATACAATTAAAGCAAGCAAATCCGACGCTGGCTTCGAGGGCAAATTATTCGTATGCACCCAGCATTCCCCGTATTAACAACAGGATTTGGCCCAATAGTCTGATTCTAAGCCTGTATCACTGGGCCCGCGGGCCAGCAATTTAGTTTCTTTCCTTATCTCTTCCCGAAAAAATTAGATTGAGACGATCTCCAAGATACCTCCCAACTTTAAAAAAAATTTCAAACAGAGCCCTCAAATTTGTAAACTATTTCAAACTCATCGTTCATCTCCGTTAACACATGATCATCATATTATAACATAAAATTATATGATAATTGTTCGGGGAAAAATTAACCACCCCACAAATACAATTAAAGCAAGCAAATCCGACAGTGAGTCGAGCTCGGAAGGCCGAGTCGAGCTCGGAAGGCCGAGCCGAGCTCATGCAGGCCGAGCTCAGAAGGCTGAGCCGAGCTCGGAAGGCCGAGCCGAGCTCATGCAGGCCGAGCCGAGCTCAGAGGACCGAGCCGAGCTCATGCAAGCCGAGATCAGAAGGTCGAGCCGAGCTCATGCAGGCCGAACCGAGCTCAGAAGACCGAGCCGAGTTCATGCAAGCCGAGCTCAGAAGGCCGAGCCGAGCTTATGCAGGCCGAGCCAAGCTCAGAAGACCGGCCTAGCTCATGCAGGCCGAGCCGAGCTCAGAAGACCGAACTCATGCAGGCTGAGCCGAGCTCAACAGGCCGAGCCGAGCTCATACAAGCTGAGCTTAGCAGGCCGAGCCGAGCTCAGAGGACCGAGCCAAGCTCATGCAGGCCGAGCCGAGCTCAGAAGACCGAGCCGAGTTCATGCAAGTCGAGCACATGCAGGCCGAGCCGAGCTCATGCAAGCCGAGCTCATGCAGGCCGAGCCGAGCTTAGAAGGCCGAGGCGAGCTCATGCAGGCCGAGCTGAGCTCATGCATGCCGAGCTCAGAAGACCGAGCTCATGCAGGCTGAGCTCATGCAGGCCGAGCTCATAAGACCGGGTTCGTCGTCCACATGCTGCGGCCATGCCCTACAGCAGTCTCACCGTACCATGCTTTGCTTGCCGGCCACGCCACGACACATCAACCAGGGACTATACCCTGCTACGACTGTCAACAATTAATGCGCATGGTCTCCACGGATCTTCGGGTTACTCAAAATCTCAAGTCATCCATGGCAACTCATCGGCTCACTCAACTACGTCCGGTCACCCACAACAACTCATTTGCTCCAGTCCCATCCTCCATGGCAATGCTTAATTCAGATGATCATACTCAATCATGACGGTAACTCATTTAATTTGCCCGGTCACATCACAGGTAACCCTGTATCCCTCCTATAAAAGGAAAACCTCTCCCTCTTAGAAAGGGGGAACTCTGAAACCCTGGGATATATTTTCTCTCCCTCTATATACTTGCCCCCTCTGACTTAAGCATCGGAGGGCCGGCGCTGGAAACCCCGGCCATCGGCTTTTTGCAGGTCCTCCGGAGGATGCCGCCCGCCGACGGACCGCCACCCTCCATCTCTTGCCGGAGCTCCCTCCTTCTCAGCCGACGGCCGCCCCTGGGTCCAAATTCCAGCAACAGTTGACGCTAGAGGAAAGGCCCGAGTCGTGGCCATGAAGCTAAGGAGTAAGGGAGCCTCTAACGCCTCCCGGCATCGCGTACCAAGTCCTGGATACTCAATCCAGAACCCATCACCAAGGCCTCCAACGGATCCAGTCCCCCAAGTTCAACCAGAGCAGTTCAACCTGCTTGTTCAACAAGTCCAAGCACTCACTGCGGCCGTTCAAGGCCTACAACAAGTAGAAGACCAATCTTTACTCTCTCCTCACGATGAGTCCTCAGGACGCCGCTCGCAACGTCATTTTTCTGTAGAGCGTCGCCACCACCAAAGCTTCCACCGAGCTCGACCCTCGAGCCGGGAGGGCTTGTTGCGCATCCATTATCCCGCGAGCTCGCGCCGAAGCCTGACACCTCGAGCCCGGGAGCACCCATCTGAGGCGGGGCCTGCCTCATGCCGAGCTGCAACAGGAGTTCCACCCGAGCTCGGCAGAGAGGTTGAGAACTCGAGCGGCAGATCGAGGCGCTCCACAGCCAGAAGGTAAGGCGTGAAGATGACTTTGAGTTCATGACCAAGTCACCTTTCTTCCGCCAGATCGAAGATGAGCCGGTCCCACCAAGGTTCAAAATACCTCAGATAGAGCCCTACAACGGGACCACTGACCCTGTTGCCCAGTAGATACAACCCAAGAGGGGGGGTGAATTGGGTCTTTTAAGACTTTTATGCTACTTCTAAAACTTTTTGATTAACTATGCTAAGTTGTATAGATGCACAGTGAAAGTTAAACTTAGCAAGGGTTTGATGTATAGACTTCGACTTGATTAAATATGCTTGCAACTAAAGGATGTGCGGATAAGAATTAAGCAAGCAATTTATCTAAGTAAGTAAGTGTGTTAGTTAGACAATAACTAGAGGCATTACAAACACAAAGGACATATAGTGGTTCGGTGCACCCCAGCACCTACATCCACTCCCCAAGACCTCTTGGGAATTTCACTATAATCCTACCGATTACAGCCGGTTGTTTTACAAGCTCACAACCCAACTTGTTGTTTTACGAGCGCACAACGAACTCGGTCGGTTTTCCCAGGCTCACCGACTAGAACCTCCCCGATTGTTTTTCCGGGATCACAATCAAACCCTTACACATTGGTTTTACCCTCGGCTCACCAACAAACCTATCACCGTTGGTTTTTCTCTTTGGCTCACCAACAAACCTTAACACCGTTGGTTTTTCTTTGGCTCACCAACAAACCTTAACCCCTTGATTCAATCCCTTGATTGAATCAAGTTACAAGATATTAAAACAAAGTATAAAACAAAACAAAGCTTCTTAAACAAGCAAATATGACAATATAAATAATTAGAACCCGCAAGAACCCTTTTAGCCGTTGGAAGCGTGGGAGATAATGGTTCTTCCGATGTGGATCGCGTTGGCTTGAATGTGAGCTTTGAATGCCAAACGGGAGAGAGTAGTTGAGCACGAAATCTGTTGGAAAACTTGAAGGCGCTTGATTTCTTCACTTGAATGCACTAACTCTCTTGAACCTCTTTTTCTCTCTTCTCTCTTGAATGATCTTGTATTGGGTTGGTAAGAAGATGTTGAGAAGCACTTAAGAGGTCCCTTTTATAGCCCTAAAAGCAAATATAGCCGTTAGACACAAAAAAAGAGACGTTTGAAATTCAAATCAAACCTGAAAAAGTTGTTAGTCGCGTCCCAGGCGCTCCGGGGACGTCTCCGCGCTTTACGGGGACGTCTCCGCTTGTTTGCGCTTTTTGCATGGGGACGACTCCGCTTCTTCGGGGACGACTCCGCGCTCCGGGGACGTCTCCGCGCTTTACGGAGACGTCTCCGCCGTTATATCTCCGAAAAACAAGTCTTCTGGAATTCTCTGAGAGAGTCGTCTCCGCTATCTAGGGGACGACTCCGCTGGTCTGCTTTTTACTTGCGGGGACGACTCCGCAGGTACCGGGGACGTCTCCAGACGTGCCAGTTCTTCCTGTTTGTGCCAGAGACGTCTCGGAGACAACCCGGAGACGTCTCGGCTGTCTCTGAACTTTTTCTTTCATCTCAAAAATTCTTCAATAAGTTCTTAAAAATCATGGAAACTTGCCTAGACATTTCTTAACAATATTCTTAATTAACCAACTGAAATCCTCAAATAACTTGTGAATTATGCTCTAGTGTTTTGTATTCATCAAAATCCATTAGAGGGTCAACAATCTCCCCCTTTTTGATGATGACAAAACTTGGAGTATGTGCAATATAAAATATATTGTGTTCTAGGACTAATGCATAGCTAAGTTGCATGAAGTAGAAAACATAAATATTTAAAACATACTTCATGATAATGCTTTAGATTTAATCAGCTTAACACAATCAACCTATTTCAGTTTAAGCTGAGTTGGTATTCAATATAAAATACAAAGCATTATGAGCATATACTTAGATATTTCTCCCCCTTTTTGACAACATCAAAAAGATAGTGGAACATTAAGCACAAAGATAAGTGTTACGGGGGAACTAAGCCGCCATGCTCCACGTGACCGGCACGCGCGCCCATGAAGACTACGGCTGTCCTTCGATCCAGCAGTCCGGCCCCGAGTCGGACATCTTCGGCTTCGCAGCCCGACCCCGAGTCGGCTGCCCCTTAATCTAGCAATCCGACCCCAAGTCGGATATCCTCAGCACCGCAGCCCGACCCCGAGTCGGCTGCCCCCTGATCCGGCACTCCGACCCCGAGTCGGAGATCTCTTGATAACGACAGGCTGCTTTCCAGAGGCACGCCGAGGCCTCCTGCTCCACTACTCCCTGCAACGGCTGTATCCGATGCTGTTCCACGATCTCCTGTATCAGCCGTACAAAGCGGAACTCCACTACGCCCTGTCATGGCCGTACCCAGCGCTGCTCCACGACGCCCTGTAACGGCCATGTCAGTGGCCACTCCATCGCGCCCCACGATGGCAAACCCCCCTGAGAGACCCCCCAGCCAGGTATATATGCGGCTGGGGGGAGAAAGGGGGGGGTAAGCAATATCTTCCAGAGCACTCTCTTGCTTGCTATTATCATCTCTCCTCCTCCTCCAATCTCCTCTGACTTGATCGTCGGAGGGTCCCCACTACCCCAGTGGTGGTGCGAGGCTTGCTTGCAGATTTCCCGGTGGAAGGTGGAGCACAATCGACATCGACCAAGGCAGCTCAGACGGAATCCCGTTCACACCGCTGTGCCAATCGTTCTCGGTTTGGACCACCAGCAACAATAAGAATACTCAAATATTTCTTTTTCTTATTGTACTCTGATTTGCATGTCAAGTTATTGCAAGAATATGAATCATATAACTCAAGGCAATAATGTTAGAAAAAGATTAATGAGCATAGATCAGAGCCAATTAAGATAATTCCAGAGCAGAACACATCGAATGTGATTTCAAGAAATTTTCTAATTTGATACCACAGATAGTTTTCTAATCAAGTGTAGGTGGAATCTTCCTTAGGTTAATTCAAGAAGTACCACAAATGATATTCAAGGAAAGCACGAATGGAAATTTGACCTCTCTTCAATAATAAGTGGGAAAGCTTGTTCATTTAAGACCTTTTGCCCAATCTATTAAGTATTTTATCAATAGGAGAGCAATTCAATTGATTTTCAGAGTAAAAGATCAAAACTTATATATTTGAAAGACATATCATCCTGTTGGATCATTAATTCTTAATGACTTCAAAGTTCTTTTATGATAATAAGAGCATTGGGGCACAAATACCAAAATATGAATTCATGCAATTTTTGATACATCTTAGAGCTCTTTTAAAGACTTTCTTTTATTTCTTTAGAGAATAAGCACAATTTGATACATAAAATAATGAATTGGCACAAAATTGAAGTTCTAAAGAGCAAGCCAATTAGGACTCATTAGTGAAGTTCAAAAATAGATTTTCTAAGAGATACTCAAGAAAATTTAACACATTATTCTCCCCCTTTTTCATTAAATTAGAGGCTCTTAAAATTTGCAATTTGGTTCAAGAGTGATGCATGAGATATACTAACCAAATAACATGCCTCAAGGTGTATCATAAAGATTTTCAGATTTAAATTTCAGATGATACATATTGGAGAGTATTAGGATCACTTTTCATTTAGTATTCTTTCCCTCTCCTTTAGTTATAGATTTATGCGATTAAGTTCCATAAGATCTTTCCTTCTGAAATTTTCTTTCTCCTCCTTAATTGATCATTCCATTTTAAGAGTTTAGAATTTGTAGATAATGTTCAATAAAATTGTCAATCTCAAAAATATGTTTTCTATAAGTTTCAGCTTATTTTCATAAGACTCAAGGTTTGAGATAAGACAACCTTTATAGAACTCATCTTAAGGTATAAACTTATAATTAAAGCATGTATTGCAATATAAGGATGTTCATCAAAATCAATCCATAAAAATCAAGGTATGCATCAAATTAAAGTAACTTTAGGATAAGATATCTAAAGCTCCCCCTCAAAAGATGCATTCCTCTTCAATCATTCTTTTCTTTTGTTGAATTTCAGATTTTAATGACAAGCGTGAATAAAACTGAAATTCTATGATATCGAGAATGTAGAGTGATCAAGAATTATTCAAAATTTATAGCAATCACCCTTTTTAATCTTTTAAGCACAAGTTATGCTTTCTCCTAATCTTAGAGAAAATGTATAGAAATATTAATCAGAAAATGATTCATTTGTAGCTCAGTTTCTTTCAAAAACATTTACATTTTCTTTCTTTTAAGAATCATTTGAGTGAGCTGAAATATTTCTAGCTTTAAGATCATTCACTCTATATATATATTCTGATGGAAGTCTTTAAGAATGTAGGAGAGAAAAACATATAGATGATCATTGAGGTATATATATTTATAGAACTCAATTTCTTAATCATAGTTTTTCACCAATGTATATATGAAACACAATAAATCTTTTTAATATCAAGATAAGATCATATATTTAGAAATTTTTGTTTGCAATCAAAATCATCGAAAGACACATCATTTGGACCAATATTAGTACACTTTAAAGATAAGAAATGATATGTTTCGGATGCGTATCGGAGCAATCAACCAAGGCATCAAAATTTTAATTCTATTTTTCTTATATTAAGATTTTATTTAGAAATCATATGAGTTTAAGCTTTTATACAAAATCAGATTCTGAATTTCATAAAGATTTTCAATAGAGCCTTTCAAGGTCATAATTTGAGATATGTATCTTCCACATTATAACTCATCTTAAATCATTACGATTGAAAACTTATATTTCAAATATATAAGAGCATATTCAGAATCTTTGTATTTAATGTGAGTTTTGGTATGAATTAGCACATTATATACCAAAGTTAAGCAAGTTGAAAGATAAAACACACTCAATTCATTTTGCCTAAATAGAGATATCCTTCTCTTCTCCTTTTTACAAATTTATTTAACTTTCAGATTTTAACGATGATTGTGAACGACAAATCTGAAATTTCTTTTCAATAAAACCAAACACAAGATGTTATGTAGTATTTCAAATATTCAATCAAATTGTCCAAGTATGAGGCATTACAAAAATATTGAGAACCCATAATTCAAGACATCATGCCACATGCAAAATATATTATGTGTTAAGTCATGCATTAAAATAATAAGAAAAAGAATGTCAAGGATCAAAATCAATTCTTTTCAGATAAACTCCCTCTATATAATTTTGCACTGATTTCATCCTTAAAGTGTGTTTTCAAGTAATTAAAAATTTGACTTGATTATTCTTATATATTTTCATTTACTTTGTCTTTCATTTTTATTTTCTTATGCTCTATACTCTATTTGCTCCCTATCCGGTGGAGTTGGGAAGGGGCACGAGGTACTACCACTAGCCTCCCTCTTGTGCCGTCCCTAATATGCCCTACACCGAATAGTTGGGTCAAATAGTGCCGGGTACTACCACTAGCCTCCCCATTGGCACCATCTCTATGATGAGCAATATAGAAAGGTTAAAATGTTCACTTCTAACTTTCCCTGTTTGAGTGTAATTAGTTACAGATTTTATCTCTTCCAAACGTCTCACAAATGTTCCGAGTATACTATGTTTGTTTTGCTTTTCCTTAAGATTGGAGTATTTGCCTTTACTCAGATTTTTCATCTCTTGAACAATGTCCATTTTCTTTTCTTTATCTCTCTCCCTTTTTGTCATTCTCAAGTAATTTACATGAAAGAGTAGAATAAAGAGATAATCTTATGTATCATATAGATGTATATTATGCAAATAACATTTTCATTGTGCTCAAGGATTCATAACTTCTCACAAATTATTTTACATCAAGATTTTAAGCATATACTTGTGTATTTCATGGTTATGACATAGGCAAAGATATATTTTAGTTTAGGCAAACCATGAAATAATTTCTAAAAGTATAAGTCAGTCAATACACATATAGACATGATATCAAAAATTAATAATTAAAGAATTTAATCATGCCATAATAGGATTTAAGTTATTGACTTTGCTCAATTAATTTGTGAGAAAGGTATCTAAAATTACCTATTCATTATATGTTCTTCAAGCCAAACTAGATTTCTTATGTGTGAACTTTTGGCTGAAGAAGATCCTCTCTCTTGTTTGCATGTGAATGTTTAGTGTATCTTACATGAAGATATCCTTCAAGTTGAAATTTCTCATTTTTCTTTCTTGAAGGAAGGTCATTAGTTTCTTTAAGATACAAAGCATTCATCCAACATATATATATTTTTTAATTAGATGACTCAATATGAGATATGACAATAGTTGCATGTTGAGTTACTTTACTCAAGAGATTGCCTAAATATAAGCAAGCACATATCATTTGAACTAAAGAGATAGATTCATTAACCAAGATAGTTCAAGTCAATTTAGTTTTGATTCTATTTGCTTAAGATAATTATCAATAAGATATGTTAACTATGTTTTAATCAATTTATCTTAAACAATTGTTTCTATCAAAATTCAGATTATGATTTATTTGTTATCAATAAAATATGATTAATTAAAGTTAGATTGAAGTCTTGCACACGGTTACATAATGAGCATACAATCTGGTCTACTAGCTGTATGATAAAATAATTATTCTATCATGCTTCAATACAGCTTTAACACAATAGATCTACTTTGCTCATCCTTTTCAAACTCTACAAGATGGGGTCATAGATATACCTTCTTCATGCCAATCTTCTATAAGAGTTTTCTTGTGGACTAATGTTGGTCAATGAAGATCCCCTTTCCTGTTTGTCTTAATTTGGAGTTTGAGAGAAGATGTTAATTCATTCCTCATACATATTTCAAACTCACCTTGTATGAGCTTAGTAAAAATATAAATCTTCATTAGTAGAACCAAAAATAATGTCACAAATTCTTCCTTTTGATACATAGATTTATCATTATTACTTTCTATCAAAAAGGTTGCTTAAGCTTTTATATCATGCTTTTGATGCTTGTTTCAAATCATATAATGCTTTATCATATTTGTAATGAGTGTTTTCAAATATGGTGGTTATCTAACATATATAAAGTAAGCACATAGGAGTCCATTCTACACACTCATTTGATAGAATATAACGTTTATAAAGCAAACAAATGATAAAGGTGATTTTTACTTCTAGTCATGCAAGAATCTTATCAAGATCTATTTCATCTTTTCTTGATTTAATCTTTTAGTAGTCATCATTAAGTGTATATCTGAAAAATCCAAGTTGGTTCTAATTATTAACAAGTTTTTCAGATTGTTATATGTAAAAGATTAACCATATACATACATAATTTAATTTTAGTATCTTGATAATAAATCATTAGTCTTATAAAGAATAAAATACCTTGATATTTTTGCAACTAAAAACTTTTCATTGAATACTCTATATGCATTGCTTGATGAATGATATCCAAGGATAGACATATCTCTATCAGATTTGGCATTATTTTCATAAGAGCATATCAAGCATAACATGTACGACTGAAAAATATGAAAGATATGCAATGGTTCATTTTTCATTTTTTCAGAAGATCAAAATTTTCATCAGAAATAGATCTAATAGAAATTATATGTATGACAAGCAGTGATGATAGTCTTTTAAAAATTATTTAAGTAGATGACTATCATACATAATTGTCTTTTTCATTTCTTCAAGAATTCTATTAACCCCTTTTTACTTATGATGTCCATGGAGCTGAAATAATTGAATTTAATACTATTTTCTGTATAACCTTAATCTGGATTTTGGTTTTCAACACTGTGCCATGATCTTCACAGTTTGGAAACCTTTTTCATTTGAAACGCTTCTACAAGATTTAGTAAATACAGAAAAATACTTCAGTTTTATTCTCCAAGAACAAGTCCAATGTAAGCTTTTGAAGACTTAGAGATGGAAACAACATCTTTAAATTTAGAAATGTTTTTTGTTTGTTTCCTTAGTTAGCATGCATAGCAAAACTTTGACCTTTAAGTAGATAATCTAAGCAAGCCTATGGCAAGGTCTTTTGAGATTAAGTACATACTAGCATGAGTTGATTCTATGTGCCAAGGATGGTTTCTTTAATCTTGGTATTCATAGTACATATATTCAAAAGCATACCAAGTACACATTATCATATTGATGATCAATAAAAATAATGCCATGGATAAAAATTCTTAATCAAGCATATAGAGGGTTCATAGAGTTATTTTTAATGAATTAATTAATCATTTAGCAACTTATCCAATAGTGAGTGGAGCATACAAAAAAAAATGAAGTGATTTGAATATATTTTCTTTTCATACCCAAAAAGACAAATATCACTTATATCACAAAAATGATTAATACTTTCAAGTTATGTTTTAATCAACTAATAAAGTAATTTCAATACGAGAAGATGTAAGAATTACTTATTTCATCCTTTCTTTCATTTAAATCATTCTTTTTAATTACATTTTAAATTCAATTCTTTAACACATGTCTAGAGCACCCATTGTTTAGATAACATTTTTCATTAGAACCTTGGATAGCTAGACATGCTTGCTGAAAGAATAATCATATTTTCAACTTAGGAACCCAAGCTCTTTTGGGTCCTTGTAGGTTAGCTATAATTGTTCCTTTTGGAACCCATATTCTCTTAATAGCTATTTTGTCCATGAATTTACAGATTTTAGGATTACAAGGGATGTATTTCTGTATCCTCTTGTTGAATTTAACAAACTTAGATCGAACATGAGTAGTAGGAAAACTTTTAATTTTCTGTTTCTCCCTTTTTGGTTTATCAAATTTGTAATGTATAGATTTAGGAACAACAGAAGAGATTTTACTTAGCTTTTGTTTATAAGAATCTGTTTTAGAGTAATTAAAAACTGTTTTAACAAACATATTCTTAAAAGGTTTTTGGGTGTACCAAGGTTGATATCCTAATGTAACTTTATCAAATTCAGCTCCTTGATTATTTATCATTAGGTTCAATTTTTCAGAGCTGAGGGTAAATCTTTTAACAACAGGTTTTAATCTGTCAACTTCTTTAGTTAATCTTCTGTTATCTTCTGAAAGTAACTCATTGTTTTTCTTAAGTTTATCATGACTTTCAGTGAGAAGTTGATCTCTTTGATTTAGTTCTTGATTTTCTTTAATTAAGATTTCAGTTTTACTGGTTAGTTTCAGTTTTTCATCTATTAGAATTTGATTTTCAATCTTCAAGTTTTTGTTCTTACAAATAAGTTTCTCATATTCTAAATACAAATCAGAAAAGGCATCATGGAGTTCATCAAATGTAAAATTGCTTTCAGTTTCAGCATGTACCTCTTGTGCCACCAAGCATGGATTTTCAATATGATACTGCTCTCCTTCTACACATGATGTTTCAGATTTGTTAGTGCATTCATATTTGTCTTCAAGCATATTCCATATTTCTTTAGCAGTCATGCAAGAAGATATGCAATTAAACTCATTCCTATCTAATGCACAATATAAAAGGTTCATGGCATCAGCATTCAATTGTGCTAAATCCTTTTCATTAAAAGTTTGAGAGAGTGTGTGAAGATCATTTATTATGATTTTCCATAAATAATAGTTTTGTGATTGAATAAAGATGCGCATGCGTATTTTCCAATGTGTATAGTTTATGCCATTAAATAGTGGTGGTGTATCAATTGATTGTCCTTCTCCTAGAAAACTATCTATTTGAGTTGTCATGATCTTTGGCTCTAGTCGGTTAAGACTACAAATAATATTTGAGCACCTGCTCTGATACCACTTGTTGCCCAGTAGATACAACCCAAGAGGGGGGGTGAATTGGGTCTTTTAAGACTTTTATGCTACTTCTAAAACTTTTTGATTAACTATGCTAAGTTGTATAGATGCATAGTGAAAGTTAAACTTAGCAAGGATTTGATGTATAGACTTCGACTTGATTAAATATGCTTGCAACTAAAGGATGTGCGGATAAGAATTAAGCAAGCAATTTATCTAAGTAAGTAAGTGTGTTAGTTAGACAATAACTAGAGGCATTACAAACACAAAGGACATATAGTGGTTCGGTGCACCCCAGCACCTACATCCACTCCCCAAGACCTCTTGGGAATTTCACTATAATCCTACCGATTACAGCCGGTTGTTTTACAAGCTCACAACCCAACTTGTTGTTTTACGAGCGCACAACGAACTCGGTCGGTTTTCCCAGGCTCACCGACTAGAACCTCCCCGATTGTTTTTCCGGGATCACAATCAAACCCTTACACATTGGTTTTACCCTCGGCTCACCAACAAACCTATCACCGTTGGTTTTTCTCTTTGGCTCACCAACAAACCTTAACACCGTTGGTTTTTCTTTGGCTCACCAACAAACCTTAACCCCTTGATTCAATCCCTTGATTGAATCAAGTTACAAGATATTAAAACAAAGTATAAAACAAAACAAAGCTTCTTAAACAAGCAAATATGACAATATAAATAATTAGAACCCGCAAGAACCCTTTTAGCCGTTGGAAGCGTGGGAGATGATGGTTCTTCCGATGTGGATCGCGTTGGCTTGAATGTGAGCTTTGAATACCAAACGGGAGAGAGTAGTTGAGCACGAAATCTGTTGGAAAACTTGAAGGCGCTTGATTTCTTCACTTGAATGCACTAACTCTCTTGAACCTCTTTTTCTCTCTTCTCTCTTGAATGATCTTGTATTGGGTTGGTAAGAAGATGTTGAGAAGCACTTAAGAGGTCCCTTTTATAGCCCTAAAAGCAAATATAGCCGTTAGACACAAAAAAAGAGACGTTTGAAATTCAAATCAAACCTGAAAAAGTTGTTAGTCGCGTCCCAGGCGCTCCGGGGACGTCTCCGCGCTTTACGGGGACGTCTCCGCTTGTTTGCGCTTTTTGCATGGGGACGACTCCGCTTCTTCGGGGACGACTCCGCGCTCCGGGGACGTCTCCGCGCTTTACGGGGACGTCTCCGCCGTTATATCTCGGAAAAACAAGTCTTCTGGAATTCTCTGAGAGAGTCGTCTCCGCTATCTAGGGGACGACTCCGCTGGTCTGCTTTTTACTTGCGGGGACGACTCCGCAGGTACCGGGTGATGGTGTGCGTGCAGAGGGCTAAGCATGAATTTCAGAAAATTTTTATGCGGAAAGAACGGGTTAAACATTTTAACCAAAAACATGCTTGATATTTTAGATATTTTAACTCTGGTACCAGTCGAAGACAGTCTTCAACTGCACATCACATGTGGCGCAGGCTCAGTCCCAATACATAGGGTGACACCCGCGCGTGCCTATCAAAGCACTCATCATATGAGCCCCCGGGTGGAGAGCCACGCTTCGTCACACGATCACGCGTGAGAGTTCCCGAGAATCGGATAGTCTCCACTAATCCTTTGCTTTGACACCATATATCACAAAGCCCTCAGATCCCGAGGATTGTGTAATTCAAATCAATATGCATAAATCACAATTTCTTGTGATTTGAAGATTGAGATCATATCTCAACCATAAAAGAGATCAGATCTCTTACCTTTAGAAGGAGGTTCCTTCAAGGATGCTTCGCAGCCGCACAAGCGTCCGGCCTCGATGACTCGTCCACGCGAAGCTCCGGAATGATCAGCTTCCCGGGGAGTGCTAGCTCGCAGGGAGGCAGAAGGTTGGCTGAAAGGGAGAAGGAAGAAGATGGACCTTCACAACTCAAGAACTCCTTCTTGGGCTTTCACCTTCAGAACTACTCTCTCCTCTCACTCTCTTTCTCTGGTGCTCTCCATGTGTTAGGAAGAAGGAAGAGGGGTGGCCTATTTATAGGCCAAGAAGAAGGTGAGGTGTCCCTATGAGGTGTCCTGTGAGGTGTCCTGCCAGGACACATGTCACACATGCAAGGAAGAGAGATGTCCTGCTCAGCCACGTGTCACGCATGCAAAGGGGTGAGGTGGCCTGGAGGGCGATGTCATGGATGACCTCATGAGGCAGATGAGGTCATGGATGACATCAGGAGGAGTGTGAGGTGTCCAGGCCCGCCACATGTCACACATGCAAGCAAAAGAGGTGTCCTGCTCCACCACGTGTCACGCATGCAAGCAAAAGAGGTGTCCTGCTCCGCCACGTGTCACGCATGCAAAGGGGTGAGGTGGCCGGGATGTGGGTCCCACATACAGTATGTGGGTCCCACCTAAGCAGGACATGGGTCCCACATACAGTATGTGGGTCCCACCTAGGCAGGACGTGGGTCCCACATACAGTATGTGGGTCCCACATAGGGAAGGAAGTCCTAGTCATACTAGGATCATAATTGATTTTAATCCAAATTGACTCAAGCCAAATCTGATTTGGTTGGGGCAAATTAGACATTTTCACCAAACCAATTTTGGTGTCAATTACGGTTTTACCAACTTCAAATCATATTTGAATTTGGTCAAGCCCAATCTCTATTACTCAATCAAATTGAGTCTAATCAGTGATCTAATCACCAATTAACTTCTCCAAGCAACAATTGCTTAGGGCAATCAGTCAATCACATTGACTATTTTACCTCTAGACGATTCTCAATCGTCAATCAGCCATTTGATCAATTCAGAAACTTCTAAGCGTGTGACCTCACAGGTTCGAACCTAAGCCGGTAGTACAAGAACACTTCCTGCACTAATCGAAGTAACCATCTAGCAATGGGACCCGACGACCGGATAGGCCGAATAGATGCAAAGCAACATTCTAGAACCTATGGACTATGGTTACTGCATAATTCATCCTCTTGACCAGAAAATGCCCAGGATGGGTTTAGAGTCTGTCTACCCTGAAACGATCCATCCGGAAATATGTTTCAATTCAATAAGTCAAGTGATAGTGATTTGACTTTCCCTGGCCAGGGTACTACTTAATTGAAAACACAAGGCATTCACCCTTATTTCTAAGGGAGGTCAATCCCATCTTGATCTGCAACTGACTACCACAAGTACTTGACTGGACCCAGAAACCTTTCGTCGCTGGATTAGAAATTCAGGTAGTCCGGCACCAAAGTACAGTGAGTTGCTTGCAAGCCACCGGTTGCAATCTCAGGTCTAAAGGATACATATACCCATATCCACTCGGAACAACTCTTGACAAGAGAGAGTCCGTCAATTGGTCATGTTCAGTGAACGTACACTACCATTCACCTGTATACCATACTAGTATCTCTATACTCTTTGGTTTGGAAGACAACCAACAAATATGATACACAATGACCTACGCCCGATAATACTATCGTCCTATTAATAGTATATCATACGGTCATGAACATTTAAGGACCTGTGTGACAAAATCATATTTCATTACACAAAGCAGTCCTAAGGACTTCATCACATCGGAGTTTGTGAAGATGTTCTGGTGATGAATAAATACCATGTTATTTATAATTGATTCAAATACATTTACAATCAACAATTGATTGGATTTAGGACATAATTTCCAACAACTCCCACTTGAACTAAAGCCAATCAGTACAGTATCGTATACCCATCTTCAAGTAATGATGGTCAAACTCCTTTACACTGAGGGCCTTAGTGAAGGGGTCGGCTAAGTTATCCTTCCCGTCAATCTTTTGAAGATCAACGTCACCTCGTTCTACTATCTCACGAACCAGGTGATATCTGCGCAGAATGTGCTTGGTGCGCTGGTGAGCTCTTGGTTCCTTGGCCTGAGCGATGGCACCAGTGCTATCCGAATAGACAAGGACTGGTCCACTAAGGGAGGGTGCAACTCCGAGCTCAGCAATGAACTTCCGCAGCCACACAGCTTCCTTTGCCGCATCCGATGCCGCAATGTACTCCGCCTCGCACACAGAGTCCGCTATAGTAGTCTGCTTGGAACTCTTCCAACAGACAGCCCCACCATACAGGGTAAAAACATAACCAGACACAGACTTGCTATCATCACGGTCTGATTGAAAACTTGAATCGGTATAACCGACAAGTCTCAACTCAGTATCTCCATAAACAAGCCACTTATCCTTAGTATTTCTCAAATACTTGAGGATAGTCTTTACAACTTTCCAGTGGCTTTCTCCTGGGTCAGATTGGTACCTACTCACTACTCCTAGTGAATACGCCACATCTGGTCTAGTACAAGTCATAGCATACATAATAGATCCCACAGCAGAGGCATATGGAATTCTACTCATACGCTCTCTTTCTTGGGGAGTTGTGGGGCAATCTCCTTTAGAAAGAGTAATTCCATGACCTATCGGAAGATAGCCTTTCTTGGAATTTTCCATGCTGAAACGTTTCAGCACAGTATTTATGTACATGGATTGGGACAGACCGAGCAACCTCCTAGATCTATCTCTATAGATCTTCATCCCAAGGATGTAGGATGCTTCTCCCAAATCCTTCATGGAGAATTGTGATGAAAGCCATATTTTTACTCCCTGTAGTGCAGCAATGTCATTCCCTATTAGGAGAATATCATCCACATACAGTACAAGAAATAAGACTACCGTACCATTAGCCCATTTGTATATGCAAGGTTCCTCTTCGTTCTTAACGAAGCCATAAGTTTTGATAACCCTGTCAAAACGAATGTTCCAACTCCGAGATGCCTGCTTTAGTCCATATATGGACTTTTGCAGCCTACACACCTTAGACTCATCTGCAGAAATAAAACCTTCAGGCTGTATCATATACACCTGTTCCTCTAAATCTCCATTTAGAAAAGCGGTTTTAACATCCATCTGCCAGATCTCAAAGTCCAGATGGGCCGCAATCGCAAGCATGATCCGAATGGATTTCAGCATTGCCACAGGCGAAAACGTTTCGTCATAGTCAATACCATAACGCTGACGAAATCCCTGGGCAACCAGACGAGCTTTATAGGTTTCCACCTTTCCGTCTGCGCCTCTTTTCCGTTTGAAAATCCACTTACACCCTATGGGTTTAAATCCTTCGGGTGGGTCAACCAATGTCCATACATCATTGACCTTCATGGACTCCATTTCAGATTCCATGGCTCCAAGCCATTTATCAGAGTCAGACCTTTGCATAGCATCCATATAGGTGACGGGATCCTCATCGTTCTCATCGAGACCAATGGGATCATCGTCCCGGACAAGAAAACCATAGTATCTATCCGGTTGATGCGGTACTCTACCGGATCGCCTAACGGGTGCAACCTTAATGGGTTCTGAGTTTGATCCAATCAAATCAGACTCTAACGGTTCAGTTCTAGTTGTCTGATCCTCTACCTGTTGAACTTCATCAAGCTCAACCTTAGAGCTGTTCGTTCTTTCACAAAGAAATTTCTTCTCCAAGAAGACAGCTCTATTGCTGACGAACAACCTTTGTTCATTAACCTGGTAGAAATAATACCCTTTGGTTTCTTTTGGGTAGCCGACAAAAAGACATTCTTCCGACCTAGCTTCCAGTTTATCTGCTTTCAAACGACGGACGTAGGCTGAAGACCCCCAAACTTTAAGGTGAGAGAGTACAGGCTTTTGACCGGTCCATATCTCATATGGAGTTTTAGTCACAGATTTACTGGGAACTCTATTAAGAATATAACAAGCGGTCTCAAGTGCATAACCCCAAAATGATAAGGGCAAAACTGTAAACCCCATCATGGATCGGACCATGTCCAACAGAGTCCGATTCCTCCTTTCAGACACACCATTATGCTGCGGTGTTCCGGGAGGGGTCCACTGAGAGAGAATCCCATTCTCCTCCAGATATGTCAAGAAATCACTGGAGAGGTATTCACCACCTCGATCAGATCGAAGTATCTTAATACACTGTCCAGTTTGTTTCTCTACTTCATTACGGTATAATTTGAACATTTCAAATGATTCATACTTGTGTTTCATAAGAAACACATACCCATACCGAGATAGGTCGTCGGTAAATGTAATGAAATAGCTGTATCCACCTCTTGCACTAGTGCTCATAGGTCCACATACATCCGAATGTACAAGACCTAATACAGCACCAGCTCGTATACCTTTTCCAGTAAAAGGCGACTTGGTCATTTTTCCAAGAAGACAAGACTCACAGGTAGGTAATGATTCACAATCATTAATATTTAAAATATCCAGTGAGGCTAACCTGTTGATCCTGTTCTTGTTAATATGACCTAGCCTACAATGCCAAAGGTAGATATCAGAGACATCATCAGATCTAGGGCGTTTACTTGTAGTGTACATTACACTAACAGGTTGTGACAATACATAAATGCCATTGTTTAATCGTCCATTGATTACTGTAACACCATTCATAATGATATCACAATAATCCTTCTTTATACAAATTTCATAACCGTTTAAGGCCAAATGACCAACGGAAATGACATTCATTAAGAAACTAGGACAATAGTGACATTCACCAAGGGCAATTATGTGAGAATTTGAAACAATTTGAATATTACCTAATGCAAGAACTGGAACAGTTCTTCCATCTCCAACATTTAGGAATTTCTCATTGTTACCGAAATTCTCAATGACTTGCAGTCCTTTCAACGTATTACAGATATTAAAAGGACTTCCGGTATCCAATACCCAAGTCATCATATCACATACAGAGAAATTATAAGGTGTTATCATATAACCACCTTGACCAGCAACTCTTTGCTGATTTCTCTCATTAGCACTCGAGTTAGCCTGATTCTTAATCAAAGGTCTAGTCGGCTCATCACTATCCAATAGTGATAGGGGGAACTTATAAGAGGACATTTCTGCATAAAGGATAAAACCATGGCCTTATTAGTAAATGAATCAATTAATCTAAAGACATGGATTTTAGTCTAAAGATCCTTCCACTATTTTATACGAATCAGGAGCCTCTACCTCTAATCCGAAGAATTACTCTTAATTCTTTAGTGGGCACTAGAATCCAATAGGCTATACCTGGGCCCGACTTTGGTCGGTATCAACCCAAATACACCTAAAGGTAGGTTCATAACAAATTGCTTCAACTAAACAACTTCTAGTGATCATTCTGCCCCAGGAAGCACTTCAGCAGGCGTATATCGACACTACTAAAAGTCCCGGTCAGGTCCAACCATTAACATGTAGCAATCAATGCAAACTATCTAATAGATGGTCAAGCCCGACTTTGGCCGGTATCCAACCGGACCACCCATTCCAATAGTTGCAACCGATTCATCATTATTGTATGACAATTCCAATGGCCGATACGCACCAGTGCGCGCACGCGCCTCCAATGTATATAGACGTATTGGACTCATTATCACACAACTAATGGGAGGCAATGACGTGGTCATCTCCATTAACCATATCATTTTATGGACCTAATAATTTAGAGGATTTTTATAATAAAAAGCTGACTCAATCCAAATCCTCCCACTGACTTCATAAGTCAGGTATCATAGGAAATAGATTCAAGTCAGCGCACCTAAATCAGTCCAACTGATTTTCTTACAGGCATGGGTCAATTAGAGTCAATCAGAGATCTGATCAAAAGAGATTCACCAAGATGGCCAGGTAAGTGAGATCAGCGGAAGGGTATGCCATTAACTTGACTGGATCGAAACCCAGCAAGTAGCTCCCAATTAAAAACCTACTGATTACAGTTGCCTTTGACACCAGCTGGTTTATCAATTTCAATTCGATCAATATCATAACTCAAGCTCAACCACGAAGCCTAAATCAACATCCATTTGGTCTAATCAAAGACATGGACTTGATCAACTACAACTATTGCAAAGATCAAGAGCAATCTTGACCCAATCTAAGAAACAACTTTAATTAGATTAGATCAACTACTCTACCAAGTTTGATTTCAACCATTGAGTCCAAATCATTTGGATTTGATTTAGCTAACCCATTACCCCATGAATTATGCAATGTCTTAGACATTCAAATCACATTTAAAGTCTAGGATCTATATCATTACTCAATTCATAATTAAGTATATTACATTATTCATGTCTTATCTTTGTTTTGCATGCTCCGTAACTTTAAATCGTTAAAACACTTTTAAGATTCAAGTTAATCATGCAAACAAACATGTTCATTCATCATATGAATAACATAATGAAATAATATAATTAGTTTACATCATATGTAAAAGATCACATCTTGCATAGATATTTGATATTACAAAGAACCTGGACGGGCTCTGATACCACTGATGGTGTGCGTGCAGAGGGCTAAGCATGAATTTCAGAAAATTTTTATGCGGAAAGAACGGGTTAAACATTTTAACCAAAAACATGCTTGATATTTTAGATATTTTAACTCTGGTACCAGTCGAAGACAGTCTTCAACTGCACATCACATGTGGCGCAGGCTCAGTCCCAATACATAGGGTGACACCCGCGCGTGCCTATCAAAGCACTCATCATATGAGCCCCCGGGTGGAGAGCCACGCTTCGTCACACGATCACGCGTGAGAGTTCCCGAGAATCGGATAGTCTCCACTAATCCTTTGCTTTGACACCATATATCACAAAGCCCTCAGATCCCGAGGATTGTGTAATTCAAATCAATATGCATAAATCACAATTTCTTGTGATTTGAAGATTGAGATCATATCTCAACCATAAAAGAGATCAGATCTCTTACCTTTAGAAGGAGGTTCCTTCAAGGATGCTTCGCAGCCGCACAAGCGTCCGGCCTCGATGACTCGTCCACGCGAAGCTCCGGAATGATCAGCTTCCCGGGGAGTGCTAGCTCGCAGGGAGGCAGAAGGTTGGCTGAAAGGGAGAAGGAAGAAGATGGACCTTCACAGCTCAAGAACTCCTTCTTGGGCTTTCACCTTCAGAACTACTCTCTCCTCTCACTCTCTTTCTCTGGTGCTCTCCATGTGTTAGGAAGAAGGAAGAGGGGTGGCCTATTTATAGGCCAAGAAGAAGGTGAGGTGTCCCTATGAGGTGTCCTGTGAGGTGTCCTGCCAGGACACATGTCACACATGCAAGGAAGAGAGATGTCCTGCTCAGCCACGTGTCACGCATGCAAAGGGGTGAGGTGGCCTGGAGGGCGATGTCATGGATGACCTCATGAGGCAGATGAGGTCATGGATGACATCAGGAGGAGTGTGAGGTGTCCAGGCCCGCCACATGTCACACATGCAAGCAAAAGAGGTGTCCTGCTCCACCACGTGTCACGCATGCAAGCAAAAGAGGTGTCCTGCTCCGCCACGTGTCACGCATGCAAAGGGGTGAGGTGGCTGGGATGTGGGTCCCACATACAGTATGTGGGTCCCACCTAAGCAGGACATGGGTCCCACATACAGTATGTGGGTCCCACCTAGGTAGGACGTGGGTCCCACATACAGTATGTGGGTCCCACATAGGGAAGGAAGTCCTAGTCATACTAGGATCATAATTGATTTTAATCCAAATTGACTCAAGCCAAATCTGATTTGGTTGGGGCAAATTAGACATTTTCACCAAACCAATTTTGGTGTCAATTACGGTTTTACCAACTTCAAATCATATTTGAATTTGGTCAAGCCCAATCTCTATTACTCAATCAAATTGAGTCTAATCAGTGATCTAATCACCAATTAACTTCTCCAAGCAACAATTGCTTAGGGCAATCAGTCAATCACATTGACTATTTTACCTCTAGACGATTCTCAATCGTCAATCAGCCATTTGATCAATTCAGAAACTTCTAAGCGTGTGACCTCACAGGTTCGAACCTAAGCCGGTAGTACAAGAACACTTCCTGCACTAATCGAAGTAACCATCTAGCAATGGGACCCGACGACCGGATAGGCCGAATAGATGCAAAGCAACATTCTAGAACCTATGGACTATGGTTACTGCATAATTCATCCTCTTGACCAGAAAATGCCCAGGATGGGTTTAGAGTCTGTCTACCCTGAAACGATCCATCCGAAAATATGTTTCAATTCAATAAGTCAAGTGATAGTGATTTGACTTTCCCTGGCCAGGGTACTACTTAATTGAAAACACAAGGCATTCACCCTTATTTCTAAGGGAGGTCAATCCCATCTTGATCTGCAACTGACTACCACAAGTACTTGACTGGACCCAGAAACCTTTCGTCGCTGGATTAGAAATTCAGGTAGTCCGGCACCAAAGTACAGTGAGTTGCTTGCAAGCCACCGGTTGCAATCTCAGGTCTAAAGGATACATATACCCATATCCACTCGGAACAACTCTTGACAAGAGAGAGTCCGTCAATTGGTCATGTTCAGTGAATGTACACTACCATTCACCTGTATACCATACTAGTATCTCTATACTCTTTGGTTTGGAAGACAACCAACAAATATGATACACAATGACCTACGCCCGATAATACTATCGTCCTATTAATAGTATATCATACGGTCATGAACATTTAAGGACCTGTGTGACAAAATCATATTTCATTACACAAAGCAATCCTAAGGACTTCATCACATCGGAGTTTGTGAAGATGTTCTGGTGATGAATAAATACCATGTTATTTATAATTGATTCAAATACATTTACAATCAACAATTGATTGGATTTAGGACATAATTTCCAACACCGGGGACGTCTCCAGACGTGCCAGTTCTTCCTGTTTGTACCAGAGACGTCTCGGAGACAACCCGGAGACGTCTCGGCTGTCCCTGAACTTTTTCTTTCATCTCAAAAATTCTTCAATAAGTTCTTAAAAATCATGGGAACTTGCCTAGACATTTCTTAACAATATTCTTAATTAACCAACTGAAATCCTCAAATAACTTGTTAAGATAAAGGGAATTATGCTCTAGTGTTTTGTATTCATCAAAATCCATTAGAGGGTCAACAGACCCCCTTGACCACTTGGAGAGCTACCGAGCCCTTATGGCATTGCAAGGGTCCTCGGAGGCCGTGCTCTGCAAGGCCTTCCTTGCAACCCTCCGAGGAGCGGCTCGGCTTTGGTTCTCTGGTCTGAAGCCGAGCACTGTGTCCTTCTTTGAGCAGCTCGGCAGGCAGTTCGCTGCCAACTTCACTGCCAGCCGACGCCAGCGACGAACATCGGATTCTCTCCTCGATATCAAGCAAAAGGAAGGAGAGTCTCTTAAAGACTGCATCGACCGTTTCACCGCTGCAACATGGGAGGTTCGTGATCTCGACCAATCAATTGCAATGTCAGCATTGAAGACTGGAGCTCGGTCCTACAAATTTCTCTTCTCGATTGAGAAGAGCTTCCCTGCCGACTTTGTTGAAATGTTGGCCCGAGCTCGCAAGTACGCCAAGGCTGAGGAAGCCATGGCCTCTCGGCGGGAAGCAACCGATCGACCTGCCAAAATGCAGAAGAAGCACCCCGAGGAGCGCTCCCAACTAAGCAGCAGATCCCCCAAGCGCGAGGAGAATCCTCCTCGGCCCAAAAGTCCGGCTCGGTAGAGGTTTTCCTCCAAAAATTCGAGGAATACACTCCTCTCACATCCACCCGAGCCGAGATCCTCATGGAGATTGAGGGTCGGGGCTACCTCCGACCTCCCCCAAAAACATGGCCGTCAGAGTTGCAGAAGCACTCGAAGAAGTACTACTGCTTCCACAGAAATCACGGCCACGACACGGAAGATTGCTATCGGCTCCGTGACGAGATCGAGGCACTCATCCACCGAGGTCGACTGGGTCGGTTCGTCCGTGATCAAGCTAAAAGGAGGGAGCCAGAGGAACGGAACCCAGAGCCTCCTTTATGAAGACCTAAAGGGTGTTGAAACCCCTCATAGCCATGCTGTACTTATTGCAAAGTCTGACGTAAAAGGATTTGTGGATAATAAAAGCACTACGGACATCTTGTTTCTTGATGCCTTCCAATGGTTGTAAAACAACTAGAGAAGATGAGCAACCCTCTGGCCGGCTTCACAGAAGGTCCCGTACCGGCGAAAGGGGTTATCGGCCTGCTAATCACGGCTGCATGCGCGCCCCGAGAGAGTACTGAGAAGCTAAACTTTCTCGTAGTCCAGGTCGGCTCGACCTTCAACGCTATTATTGGCCGACCAGGCGCTCTCCGAGCTACGGTCCCTATCTGCCACCCCCTCGTGCAGTTCTCCGCTGGCCGAGCTTAACATGGAGAAGAAGACTCTCTCAATATTGCTCCTATATACTGCATGTCGATGACTCTATGGCCTTGGGGGTAGTGGCGCAGCCCAGAACTTAACGCCTGCCCCCTAAGGGTCTCCAACGACTCTCCGCCGGTGCTGAGCCAAGTTTTGAGGGACTTCGAAGCTCGGGAGCTGTCAAAATGCCTCCAAAAGGTACGAGATGTCACTTCGGCTTTAAATAATTTCAATATTCAATATATTCTCAGGTCGGAGTAGGCAAAAGCTGACCTGCAAAAATCTCCTAAGGTACGAAACGTCGCCCCGATCTGAGTAGGGGCGCACGGTCGCCAACGGACAAGATCCGTCGTCTCCGAATATCTACATCTCCAACGTCGCCCCGATCTAAGTGGGGGCGTACGGTCGCCAACAGACAAGGTCCATCGTCTCCGGATATCTATATCTCCAACGTCGCCTCGATCTGAGTGGGGGCGCACGGTCGCCAACGGACAAGGTCCGTCGTCTTCGGATATCTACATCTCCAACATCGCCTCGATCTGAGTGGGGGCGCACGGTCGCCAACGGACAAGGTCCGTCGTCTCCGGATATCTACATCTCCAACACGCCCTAATCTGAGTAGGGGCCCCCTGCTGAGTCGACCACAAGCCAAAGAAGGCCGCTGAATCGACCTGAAGCACTTAGCTCCAACTGCATGAGAGGTACACCCTACTTGGCACGTACATCTCCATAGACATTTGGCTATATTACAGGATGATCGACGACTGGACTACTTCCTTCGCTCGAGCCAAAAAGCAGCTCGAACTCGGAAGTCGGGGGGTAGTGTTGGGAGAAAAATGAACCACCCCATAAATACAATTAAAGCATGCAAATCCGACAGCGAGCCGAGCTCGGAAGGCCGAGCCGAGCTCATGCAGGCCGAGCCGAGCTCGGAAGGCCGAGCCGAGCTCATGCAGGCCATGCCGAGCTCGGAAGGCCGAGCCGAGCTCGGAAGGCCGAGCCGAGCTCATGCAGGCCGAGCGGAGTTTCGAAGACCAAGCCGAGCTCATGCAGGCCGAGCCGAGCTCGGAAGGCCGAGCCGAGCTCATGCAGGCCGAGCCAAGCTCAGAGGACCGAGCCGAGCTCATGCAAGCCGAGTTCAGAAGGCCGAGCCGAGCTCATGCAGGCCGAGCCGAGCTCAGAAGACCGAGTCGAGCTCATGCAAGCCGAGCTCAGAAGGCCGAGCCGAGCTCATGCAGGCCGAGCCGAGCTCAGAAGACCGAGTCAAGCTCATGCAGGCCAAGCCGAGCTCAGAAGACCGAGCCGAGCTCATGCAGGTCGAGCCGAGCTCAGAAGACCGAGCCGAGCTCATGCAGGCCGAGCCGAGCTCAGAAGACCAAACTCATGCAGGCCGAGCCGAGCTCAGAAGATCGAGCCGAGCTCATGCAAGCCGAGCTCAGAGGACCGAGCCGAGCTCATGCAAGCCGAGCTCAGAAGGCCGAGCCGAGCTCGGAAGACCGAGCTGAGCTCATGCAGGCCGAGCCGAGCTCGGAAGATCGAGCCGAGCTCATGCAGGCCGAGCCGAGCTCAGAAGACCGAGCCGAGCTCATGCACGCTGAGCTCAGAAGGCCGAGCCGAGGTCATGCAGGCCGAGCCGAGCTCAGAAGATCGAACCGAGCTCATGCAGGCCGAGCCGAGCTCATGCAGGCCGTGCTCAGAAGACCGAGCTCAGAAGACCGGGCTCGTCGTCCACATGCTACGGCCACGCCCTATAGCAGTCTCACCGTACCGTGCTTTGCTTGCCGGCCACGCCACGACACATCAATCAGGGACCATACCCTGCTACGACTGTCAACAATTAATGCGCATGGTCTCCACGGATCTCCGGGTTACTCAAAATATCAGGTCATCCACGGCAACTTATCGACTCACTCAACTACGTCCGGTCACCCACAACAACTCATTTGCTCCAATCCCGTCCGCCAGGGCAACACATTAATTCAGATGACCACACTCAATCATGACAGTAACTCATTTAATTCGCCCGGTCACATCACAGGTAACTCTGTATCCCTCCTATAAAAGGAAAACCTCTCCCTCTTAGAAAGGGGAAATTTTGAAACCATGGGATATATTTTCTCTTCCTTCATACACTTGCCCCCTCTGACTTAAGCATCGGAGGGCCTTTCTTTTTTTGGTCCTATGGTGGGGAGATAGAGCTCCGTGGGCGGGCTTATCCATTAAAGCTCATCTCCTGTTCCGGTCTAAGGCCCCGTCGGGATTCGGGACGAGTGGCCGCGCTCTGCCGGAAACCCCGGCCACCAGCTTTTTGCAGATCCTCCGAAGGATGCCGCCCGCCGACGGACCGCCACCCGCCATCTCTTGCCGGAGCTCCCTCCTTCTTAGCCGACGGCCGCCTCCGGGTCCAAATTCCAGCAACAATAATTAAATTGCCTTACGAATCATAAAAGGATCCATTGTGGAGAGAATTTGAAGAAATTTACTCTAGGAAATTGTTATTGGACGAGAGAGAGTCAACATAATATTGGTGTTGGTTCTACCAATGAAACGGAGCACCTTTTGATCTTTTTCATTCGAAACTCTAGTTGTAAGTATTAGTAAGCAGGCCCACGCCTAGACTCTGGCTTCAATGGTAGGAATAACCCATCGCATAGTAGTGTCAGGACTCACCTTTTTTCATGCGAATCACCATTGGATCACCTAGCACACAGATTTCAAAGTGGATAATCTGGATTATTCATCCACCTACCCAAATCTTAAAAAGATGTTGGAATAGGCTAAAGTAGGAAGAAGGCATTTTCATCAATTAAAATGACAGACTAACATCGTCCACTGTTTAGGGAGTTGAAGGATCAATTGCAAACTTAAGAGGTCCTTTGAAAATTTTTAAAATTGAGGAAATATCTCTAAGATTGATCAAAAGTTGTGGGGTATCCATGTAATTTTTCCTTTCTTCTCTGTGCTTTAACTTACAATGGCATCATTGAGATGGATGTCAAACTCTAATTCTTCTTGCTGTAGATGTACTGGTTCTTAAAGAACCCATTTCAAGACCTCTCCCTCCAAGAGAATCCATTGCAACACTCTTTGCCAATTGAGTATTTAACACGCACACAGTGCTGGATTCTTTTTAGAACTCTTAATCGGATGCTTGCATCTGCATTTTCTTCATTGACTGAAGTGTCGTTAAGTCAACTATGGACAACAAAATGGATGGGCCATGCATCAGAATTGTCATATGGTATGCTGTTGCATGGGATATTCGGAAGCATGAAAGAACAAAGTGTTTGGACATCAGCACTTCAACAATACCCAAGTGGTTAGAACAGACTTAAACTTGACAAATAATTTTTTTACTTGATTGCTATGAGTATTTCTGAAGTTAAGTTAGGTTGGCTTCCAAGGGCATTGTCAGTTTACTGCCTAAAAACAATCCACTCTTTTCATGGGTGGATTTTCATACCCTCCCTTTATATCAAAATAAAAAAAGAAATAAAAAAAGAAAACAATCACTTTTTTCATGAACGTCTCCAACCCTATATTAAGCTAAAGTTTGATGCTGAATTTGATCCTCAAACTGGCAGGAGAGAGGGTAGATACCTCGAAAGGAATGACAAAGACGTTGTTCATTGTGCTCTTGTGATTCCTTTGCTAGATATCTTTTGAGTCACTGAAAACGATCTGTACGCAGCCTTCTACTATGTACGAGCTTCAAATATATGGGTCGAGGGAAGTCGATCAGCCAGTTGACCAGCCTTCCAAGAGTTGTTCATTTAGTAGCTAGTTAAGATTTTTGGATCAATGTTAATAACCTCGCCACACATGAGAGAATCAAAAAAATTAAAGGTTTCAAAATTATTAACTAATATTTTATTAGAAATATTATTTGAGATACATCGAATGATAAAATAATTGTAAAATTCTTTGGTAATTTACATAAAACTATTAAATAAGAAACATAAAAATATATTGATAAATAAGGGATATATAAAATTAAAAATATTTGAAAGCAAAAATGAGAGAAAGCTACTATCTACTACTACCTACTATAGAACTATATAGCAAGCTCATTCTGCAGTTTAAGAGTCTCACCATCTAGTGGCAGACCATGGTCACTAGCTTTCATTAAGGGTCAAAGACAAAGTCCCAATTCCACACTAGCAGCTCATGGCTCCTCTTGCGCTTCCATCAAATAATGGATGGTGAATCGTTATCCAGATGAAATGGCAGCCACCCCCTCGCCCTCCTATTCAACCCTTGCACCACCCCTGCTGTCTTATCTCCAATGCACTCTCCTCCATCACTGCCTTCTCCTTTCCTAGCTCTTCACTGAACAACTTGCAGTTGACATACCATACCCCCTCTACGATAAGATCTTAGTACAACTGCAATAAAAAAGAGAAAATAAAAGAGAAAAGAAAATTGGAATGAACAAAAGCCTGACTGTAATAAACCTTTCCATTTTAATGGAAATATATGATGATCAAATTGGGTGGAAGGAAAAAAATTTTCATCTAGTTGAGATTTTTGGATCAATGTTACTAGTGAAATAACCCTGCCATATATGGGGGAATCAAAAAAAATAAAGGTTTCATTATTATTAATTATTTTTTTTGTTAGAAATATTATTTGAGATATGTTGAATGATAGAATAATTGTAATTTTTTTTGGTAATTTACATGAAAATATAAAAAAAGAAGCATAAAAATATATTGATAAATAAGAGATATATAAAATAAAAAAAATCTGAAAGCAAAGAGAAAACTACTATCTACTACTACCTATTATAGTACTACATAGCAAGCTCATTGTGCAGTTTTAGGTAGGGGTGGCAATCGGGTCGGGTCAGACATAAACAGATCGGGTCAAATACAGGTCGGGTCAGAAAACTATAAATCTGAACCCGACCTGTTTATTAAATGGGTCAGGAATTACAAACCTGAACCTGACCTGTTTATTAAACAGGTAACCCGACCCGACCCGTTTAACCTGTTTAATAAACAGATAACCTATTTACCCAACCCGACCCGACCTGTTTAACCTGTTTGCCCAACCTGACCCGTTTAACCTGTTTAGACCTGTTTAACCTGCCCAACCCGACCTGTTTAGACCTGTTTAGACCCGTTTAACCCGTTTAGATCTGTTTAACCCGTTTAACCTGTTTAACCCGTTTAACCTGCCCAACAGTTAAACGGGTTAAACGGTTTAAACGGGTCAGACATCTAAAACCCGTATCTGACCCAATTAATAAACAAGTTAAACGGGTCGACCTGTTTACGACCTGAACCTGTTTAGGCCAAACCCAAACCTGTTTATGGCGGGTCGAACACGGGTCGGGTTGGCGGGTCAGGTCATATTTTGCCACCCCTAGTTTTAGGATCTCACCATCCACCCATGGCGGGCCATGGTCACTAGCTTTCATTAGGGGCCAAAGATAATGTCTCGACTCCACAACATTAGCACATGGCTCCTCTCGCGCTTTGATCAAACAATGGACGATGAATCCTCAACCAGATGGAATGGCAGCCACCCCATCTCCCTCCTCGTCAACCCTTGCACCACCCTGATGTTCTTGTCTCCAATGCCCTCTCCTCATTGCTACCTTCTCCTTCCTTAGCTCCTCATTGAACAACTTGCAGTTGACGTACCATACCACCTCTAGGATCAGATCTTAGTACAACTGTAGTAAAAAAGAGAAAAGAAAAGAGAAAACCAGAATGATTAAAAACTTGACCATAATAAACCTTCTCATTTTAATAGAATATATGGTGATCAAATCGGATAGAAGAAAAAATTTTCTCATCTCGCTCAACTCAAGTGTACATCATATGGCTAAGTTATGGTCTCTGACAGTTTGACTCACGATTTGGCTTTATGATATGGCAAATCTCACTCTCGGATAATGTTCAATCCTACCCGTCATGGTCAAAGTAGTCTACATCAAATCTAGTGATCCTCCTGGATCATATGGCATACTTAGAAATAATTTTCAATTGAAAGAAAAACAACCTATTAAGAAGAGTCCAATCAATTTGAAATCCTGAAATTAAATTTTGATAAGTAAATGGCCTTTCATGATGGGGCATGGTTAATATTTCTATGATTTTAGGATTTTTTCCCAATTTTAGTAGGGGTAGTGCTTTCTCTCTCCTATCTATTTAATAGGTATAGAGATTCTAACATTTGAAGGACCATGTTTTCATTAACCCCAGCTCTATTTTGTTTCAAATGACCATTAACATAAAAGCTTAGCCTGTGGCCTTTCTAGCAAAAATAAAAGAAATGTATACAAATTATTTGTTAGATCATATTCCATTATTGATATTTTTTGCTAACTAATATCTAGAATTGTGAGTAAATTTATATTAGAGCGTTTAGAAGGTAGTATTAGTCGAAAATGTTCTAGTCTAGTGTGCTATAAGCAGGAACCTTTTGTTTCATACAAAAAGTAAAAAATATGTTAAACTATCCCAAAACTTATAAGATATCTCAATCATATGAACTTAAACAATGCCAAATTAAACCAAAGAATGCCCTGTTGGAATAGGTAGTCAATTATACTTTTCAGCTCTGGCTGTTGGTGTATGAACACTCATGAGCAAATGTGGATACTATTCACAGTAACTTCTTTGGGATGATTCAGTCTTAGCTAGCTCACATTTATGACATCTCAACAACAAACTGTATCGTTGTCCATGATTGATGGCATAATGCTAACTAGAATCATCGCCTACAAGCCTTGTTCAATCTATCTGCTCACATTTCCTTGGAAAATGGATGGACTTTTACCATAAAGTAGGTTCTGGTGGAGTCAAACTCAGATTAAGAGAATGATACGAAGTACAGGCTGACTCAATTCTCAAAGACTTTGTTAACCAATATCAGGTTTCAAAATGATTTCAATTTAATCTGTTGTCCATAAATGAGCTGTTGAGTGTGTCATCTGATTGAAATTTTGAACTCCAAACTTAAGTTAACTATGTGATTTGATGTTTATCGTTTATCATGCATATCATTACAAACTAGATATTAGTATATGTGCTCCACTCATGCATATATTTAGATCAGATGAATATTGTTCTATAATTTGGGAGGGCCCATGCTAATTGCTGAACTAAACAAGAAATATGCAACTGATTATTAGCTACTGCACCTTAATATAGTGTTCCTCTATTTATTGTAAGGCCTCTTATTCTTCGTCAGCCGCTTCTTTGAAAGACAAATTGCATAATGCTAATTTCTGTGATGTTTAAGAGAATGTGTTAAGCTAATCAAATTTTAGACTGAAATCGATATCTGGGGAATTGCTCATATTACAAATTTGAGGATAAGTATCCCACAGGCAAGGACAACGATGATCTTGTTAGTTCATCAGTGCTAGTTGTTATCGAAGCTCTTACTAGAATGCAGGGTTACGAAGATGAACATGGGCTGGCATAGTGATGAAACCATACAATCTAATGGTAGGAGAAGTTTGGATGATGTAGTTGATTGACAAAGATCTACTTTGAGACACTGCAAGCCTTGTCAGATTCCCCAAATACAGCCTACATTTATTTGTTGGCATCAATAGTAAAACAAATAAATTATTTTTAATCAGGAATCGACTTATATGATTGGTAGAATGCTTTGGCTCCATGATCAAGTGGCATCTTTGACCAGATAACAATGACACCATACTCCTTTTTTTTAAGCTCCACATATTCGGTTACATTTGCTCTTTGTCATACTTGTGGGCCAAAGCCAATCATCAGCTAAGGGCCTATGTATGACAATTTAACAGGGCACTTAGCAATATATACGCATGAAACCTCTTTATTTTCTTTTATTTTCCCTTATCTTTGCATTTCTATGCTATATTCTATGCATATGGAATGTAATATTTATTCATAAAGAGCGTTGAAATGATTTAGCATCCATTCAATTTCATATCAGAAGCTGGGGCAGGGCTTGGTAACATGGTTCATATTGTACTGTTTTTTATTTACACAAATATAATGAGCGACTTAAAGAAGATCTGGACCCTTATATAATAATTTTTTTCTTAATTTCTTAATACTTTTTTAAGATACAAAAAGGGAAAGAATCTTGCTTTTGTTATGCAGATTTCTTTTTTGTACTTCTCATGATTTTTAAGCTTTTCAATGAGCTGACAACTACAATTGTCTGTATCATGGCAAGGAAAGATAAAGTTACAAAATATCCAGTTCATGTGACCAAAGTTTTAGTTTGATGTTTAGACTTTATTTGGTGATTTAGTTGGCAGAACTTATATAGAGGATTATTAATTTGGAGTCTGGACCTGAACATACCTTGTTTCCAAGTAAAGAGACTTATCAGAATATAAATATCCATTTTGGCTTTAAAGTTGTTAATAGAAAATTTTGTCAATTCTCTTTAGAGTAGTGTCCTTTTTCTTTTTAATAAGGGGAACAGCAGGGCTGAAGCCTGCCTAATATATTAAAGAACGAAAAAAATTACAAAGACCTCCTTCAATGGAAGGAGGAGAGACATATACATCTTCAGCAAACTAACTACCATCCATGGCCAAGTATATAGAGTAGTTTCAGAACTGAATTATTTGCAAAAACTGCACTGTTTGTGCACAAGGATGTTCTTTTCTAGTACTGATTGGTAGACTTTTACTTTTGCCTCAATTTTAATACCAAAATGTACTCCAATTATTTGATTTTCTGTCAAATTTATTTGGTATCCAAGATATAAACTAGAGATATTGTGCATATTTTTTTGATTTTAACAATGAAATGGATCATGGAGGTCTCTTTCCTTCGAAATGGACTTTGCAGTAAAGCTGTAATTCTAAATTGAGAAGGTAATGTGAAAAGTTTAAACAAGTTCTTTTGAAGATTCTTCTAAGCTTGGAAAGAGTAGACAAAGAGGCGAGATGACAAGATTTAAAACAAAATAAAAGACAATGTATATAAAACTTAAGCCAATGCCATCATGGACTGCTTGCTTTTTTGGATTTTATCATTTGTATAATCAACAAACTCTGGTCCATCTAGCAATTGTTGTATTATTAGTAATTGTTGCTAGCAGATCCTATCGAAGTTTGACTATTCTACTGAACCAGGTTCTCTTAATTCATTTTTTCAAATATCTAGGACTTCAAAGCAATATACATTACCATAAATCATTGTCACATTTCAATATTTTGATCATGGCCTCCCCATAACTCCTCATATGGTTGATAGGTTCATTTCAACAATAGCAAATGAAATCTTGTACATCTTTATCCTAATAAAATGTTACTGCAGCCTCTTCATGTTTAAACTCTGATTGAATAAGTTAATCAACCATATCAATATGGTACCTTCTGTAATCTTATGCCATACTCGCATCCATTATATATGTCCTTGACATGCTATCCAACACTATGCATCTATTTTAAGAATGGAAACTGTTGCTGGTGGTCCAAACCGAGAACGATTGGCACAGCGGTGTGAACGGGATGTAGTCTGAGCTGCCTTGGTTGATGTTGATTGTGCTCCACCTTCCACCGGAAAACCTGCAAGCAAGCCTCGCACCACCACTGGGGTAGTGGGGGCCCTCCGACGATCAAGTCAGAGGAGATTGGAGGAGGAAGAGAGATGATAATAGCAAGCAAGAGAGTGCTCTGGAAGATATTGCTTACCCCCCCCTTTCTCCCCCCAGCCGCATATATACCTGGCTGGGGGGTCTCTCAGGGGGGTTTGCCATTGTGGGGCGCGATGGAGTGGCCATTGACATGGCCGTTATAGGGCGTCGTGGAGCAGCGCTGGGTACGGCCATGACAGGGCGTAGTGGAGTTCCGCTTTGTACGGCTGATACAGGAGATCGTGGAACAGCATCGGATACAGCCGTTGCAGGGAGTAGTGGAGCAGGAGGCCTCGGCGTGCCTCTGGGAAGCAGCCTGTCATTATCAAGAGATCTCCGACTCGGGGTCGGAGTGCCGGATCAGGGGGCAGCCGACTCGGGGTCGGGCTGCGGTGCTGAGGATATCCGACTTGGGGTCGGATTGCTAGATTAAGGGGCAGCCGACTCGGGGTCGGGCTGCGAAGCCGAAGATGTCCGACTCGGGGCCGGACTGCTGGATCGAAGGACAGCCGTAGTCTTCATGGGCGCGCGTGCCGGTCACGTGGAGCATGGCGGCTTAGTTCTCCCGTAACAGTAGCCCCCCACTTCCGAGCCTGGAACCAGAAGGGGAACGGGTGAAGGGAGTGATGCTTCGAGATTGCCGCCATCCCTCGGAGAGGTGCGCGCGCTTCGAGCTTCCCGCCTTCTTTATGGCGTATGGCGGTTGTTGCTGACCTGGCAGTCTGAGGATTTCAGCGGACATCCTTCCTTAATGGTGTCGATTCGCCTTTGGGGCGCGAGCGACCCTTCGGCGGCCAGACGTCCTCTGGCGTCATCGAGGCCTCACCCGCCTTTCCGCCTATTTAACCGGGGGCCCTCCCCCGTCCGTCTTCCTCTTTTTTTTCTTTTTAACTCTTGGCAGCGTCTTGCCGACTCCTGACTCTCGAAGTTCTTCCGGCCCTAAGCCAGGCATCCGAGGGTTAGGCCTCAGGAAATTCTTCCGGCGCTAAGCCAGGCATCCGAGGGTTAGGCCTCAGGAAATTCTTCCGGCACTAAGCCAGGCATCCGAGGGTTAGGCCTCAGGAAATTCTTCCGGCACTAAGCCAGGCGTCCGAGGGTTAGGCCTCAGGAAATTCTTCCGGCGCTAAGCCAGGCATCCGAGGGTTAGGCCTCAGGAAATTCTTTCGGCACTAAGCCAGGCGTCCGAGGGTTAGGCCTCAGGAAATTCTTCCGGCGCTAAGCCAGGCATCCGAGGGTTAGGCCTCAGGAAATTCTTCCGGCACTAAGCCAGGCATCCGAGGGTTAGGCCTCAGGAAATTCTTCCGGCACTAAGCCAGGCATCCGAGGGTTAGGGCTCAGGAAATTCCTCCGGCACTAAGCCAGGCATCCGAGGGTTAGGCCTCAGGAAATTCCGCTCGTCGGTCGGCCAAGGCTGGCGCAAGCCGAGGCGACCGGTCGGGGCTTCAGGCTAGTCTGGTCCCGGGATGGTCATCGGGTTAGCCTGGCATCCGAGGGCCGAGCCTCGGGAGATTCCGCTCGTTGGTCGGCCGAGGCTGGCGCAAGCCAAGGCGACCGGTCGGGGCTTCAGGCTAGTCTGCTCCCGGGATGATCATCGGGTTAGCCTGGCATCCAAGGGCCGAGCCTCGGGAAATTCCGCTCGTTGGTCGGCCAAGGCTGGCGCAAGCCGAGGCGACCGGTCGGGGCTTCAGGCTAGTCTGCTCCCGGGATGATCATCGGGTTAGCCTGGCATCCAAGGGCCGAGCCTCGGGAAATTCCGCTCGTTGGTCGGCCAAGGCTGGCGCAAGCCGAGGCGACCGGTCGGGGCTTCAGGCTAGTCTGCTCCCGGGATGATCATCGGGTTAGCCTGGCATCCAAGGGCCGAGCCTCGGGAAATTCCGCTCGTTGGTCGGCCAAGGCTGGCGCAAGCCGAGGCGACCGGTCGGGGCTTCAGGCTAGTCTGCTCCCGGGATGATCATCGGGTTAGCCTGGCATCCAAGGGCCGAGCCTCGAGAAATTCCGCTCGTTGGTCGGCCAAGGCTGGCGCAAGCCGAGGCGACCGGTCGGGGCTTCAGGCTAGTCTGCTCCCGGGATGATCATCGGGTTAGCCTGGCATCCAAGGGCCGAGCCTCGGGAAATTCCGCTCGTTGGTCGGCCAAGGCTGGCGCAAGCCGAGGCGACCGGTCGGGGCTTCAGGCTAGTCTGCTCCCGGGATGATCATCGGGTTAGCCTGGCATCCAAGGGCCGAGCCTCGGAAAATTCCGCTCGCTGGTCGTGCGCCTGTCGCTCGCTGCCCGACGGGATTTTTGCATGGCCAGCTGCGATTGTATTTCTCCTCCTCTCCAAGCGTCGCCTGGGGAACACCAGATGGGCATTAAGTGCTAATTAAGGGGTTACCTGAGAAATCGGATCGCCAGTTGCTGCTTGCGAGGAGTGTCAGTTAAGCGGCCGCGATGCGCGCATTCTTCGAGGCGGATGCGGCCTGGGCGCGAGCGGAGATATGTGGACCTAGGGGTACGTGCAACCCGGAGTGTCCTGCACAAAGAATGCGATTAAGGAGAATGACGCTTAGAAAATCGCGGGAAGATATGCCTCGAGAGCCAGAACGGCTCCGGATTCAATGCGTCCGCATTTATGGGAGCCACCCGCATCGGAACGACCGGGGGGCTGCAGTTTGGCTATAAATACAGGTGCAGGTGCGATGGAGTTTGCCAAGCCGGAGCTGTTCAAGTTGCCATGGATCGTGGACCTTCTCTCTGGCGCATGGCTGAGAGACTCCTGCCGAAGGAACGGGAGGCGCGCCCCTCGCGACTTCAGCCAACTAGCCGTTTCATCTGGGATCAGCAAGGAGGGTCTCCCCGGCGGAACTCCGCTCTAGGTGTTTCATCCGGGATCACATCTCCCCTCCTTGAAGTTCAGCCTCCCGATTGAGCTCTGCACCAGACGCCTGATCCGGGACCGCGCCTCCATATGCTCTTCCCCCTTGTACTCCTTCTCTCCCCTAACACTGGGAAGGACCGGAATATCCCTTGGAGGTGGCGTTCCTCTGGAGGCAGCGGGAGCTTCGTCGGTGGCGGCTCCTCATCCTCTTCGTGGGGCGTGGATGGCGCCTTCGGTTGGAGGCAGTGTGGACTTCTCCTTCGTCCACTTCTTCTTCATCCGCGCCGGCTCTTCGTCTCTTTCGTGAGACGCCGATGGCGCCTCCGGTTGGAAGCACCCACTTCCGACGGGATTGCAACCGCTTCAGATGGAGGTTTCGGGATCCCAGATCTTCAGCTCCTCGGAGTCTCCACCTCTTCTTTACTTTCTTTACACCCTAATTCCCCTCTGGAAATTCCTTGTAATCACACGAGCACGCCGTTGTAACCAGAAATTATTGAAATGCAAAATGTTATACATTTTTGAACTGTCTTTCTGGCATCGTCGTTCTACTGGTAATACATCCGCAGGTTAGCGGAATTCCAGCTCCTTAGAATTTCTCGACCATCTAGGGCCTCCAACTGGTAGGAGCCAGGTCGGTTTACCCAGCGAACCTTATATGGGCCTTCCCAATTTGGCGCTAGCTTCCCACCTTCCGCAGGTCGAGATGCTTTAGCTCGCCTTAGCACCAGATCTCCGATTCTGAAAAGCTTCGGTCGGACCTTGGAGTTGTAATATCGGGCCACCCTCCGCTGATACATCGCCATCCGAACCTGCGCCATTTCCCTCGCTTCTTCCAAGAGATCCAGGTTCCCTCGGAGTTGTTCCGAATTGGCCTCGGGTCGGTGCGCGGCCACCCGAGGTGAGGGGAGTCCGAGCTCCACGGGGACAATGGCTTCCGTGCCATAGGTTAGGCTGAAAGGCGTCTCCCCGGTAGGGGTCCGATGCATGGTCCGATACGCCCAAAGGACATTCTCGAGTTCTTCGACCCAAGCTTGCCCCGTCTGACCGATTCGCGCTTTGATTCCTTGGAGGATTGTCCGATTTGTGACCTCGGCCTCGCCGTTGGTTTGGGGATGCGACACAGATGTGAACCGATGCTCGATCCCGAACTCCTCGCAGAAGTCACGGAAATGCTTGTTGTCGAACTGTCGCCCATTGTCCGAGACGAGGACCCGAGGTACCCCAAATCGGACAATGATGTTCTTCTTCACGAACTTCCGGACTTGCACCTCCGTGATAGTGGCCAGCGGCTCTGCCTCCACCCACTTGGTGAAGTAGTCGACTGCAACAATCAAAAATTTCCGCTGAGCTGAAGCAACGGGGAATGGTCCAAGGATATCCATTCCCCACTGGGCGAAGGGCCAGGGTGCCGTGATTGGTGCCAAGGGGACAGAAGGGACTCTCTGGACGTTGGCGTGGCGCTGGCAGGCGTCGCATTTCCGCACATGATCCTTTGAGTCCTCCAACAAGGTAGGCCAATAATAGCCTTGCCTCATGATCTTATGCGCCAAGGACCTAGCCCCCAGGTGCGATCCGCAGATGCCTTCGTGGACTTCGCTGAGGGCGTAGGCCGCTTCCGAGGGGCGGAGGCACCTTAAGAGGGGGGCGGTGAACGAGGTCCGATACAGCCTCCCTTCATAGAGTACGTAGTGGGCGGACTTCATGACGAGTCGCCGAGCTTGATTTTCGTCCTCTGGGAGGATCCCTTCGGCGAGGTAGGCGACGAGCGGGTCCATCCAAGATGGCTCCGGATCAATCGCCATCACCGCTCCGGCCTCGCCGATGCTCGGGGCATCTAGGGTCTCCAGGTAGATCGCCCTCGACAAGTTGTGCGCGTCTGCGCCCACCAAGCGGGACAGCCTGTCGGCCCTGGCATTTTCGCTTCTTGGGACCTGCTGAATGTCAACACTGCCGAGGTCGGGAATGAGTGCTTGCACCTTCCAGACATAGCTCTGCATGGTCGGGCTCCGAGCCTCGAACTCCCCTCGGACCTGCCCGACCACCAGCTGGGAGTCGGTGAAGACCTTCAGACGCCGGATGCCGAGCTCCTTGGTGAGTTTGAGTCCTGTGACTAGGGCCTCGTATTCCGCCTCGTTGTTGGTCACTGGAAATCCGAACCTCAAGGCATACTCGGCTATCACTCCATCGGGACTGGTAAGGACCAGCCCGGCCCCTCCACCTTCGGGGTTCGACGACCCATCAATGTGAATCGTCCAGATTGGGAGGTCGAGGCTGGGTGTTTCCGGCGGCCTAGATTCCGCCTCCTGCACAGTGCACTCAGCGAGGAAGTCCGCGAGCACCTGGGCCTTGATGGCGGGTCGGGGCTGGTAGCGGATGTCGAACTCACCAAGTTCTACTGCCCACTTCACCAGCCATCCCGCATTCTCAGGATTGCTGAGGATCTGCCGCAGTGGTTGATCGGTCAAGAGAGTGACAGGATGAGCCTGGAAATAGGGGCGAAGCCTCCTGGCCGCGGTGAGCAGCGCGAAGGCGATCTTTTTCGCCTTCGTATACCGCGTTTCGGCATCCCGTAGGACCCGGCTGATGTAGTACACAGGCTTCTGGAGCTTTGCCTCTTTCCGAACCAGTACTGCGCTGACTGCGGTTGGGGAGACCGCCAGATAGAGGTAGAGCATCTCCCCCTCTTGCGGCTTGGACAGCAGGGGAGGAGACGCCAAGTACTCCTTGAGTTGGTCGAATGCCACTTGACATTCGGCCGTCCAAAGGAAGTCTTTCGGGCGCTTCAACACCTTGAAGAACGGTTGGCAGCGTTCGGCCGATTTTGCCACAAATCGTCCGAGCGCGGCGACCCTTCCAGCGAGCTCCTGAACCTCCTTCACTTTGGTCGGAGGGGACATATCTTGGATGGCCTTGATTTTGTCCGGGTTGGCCTCGATCCCCCGCTGGTTGACAATGAAACCGAGGAACCTCCCGGCCGAAGCACCAAAGGCGCACTTCGCTGGGTTCAGCTTCACGCGAAACTTCCGCAAGGTGGTGAAAGTCTCCTCCAGATCCGCAATGTGCTGGTCTGCATGGCGACTCTTCACCAGCATATCGTCCACGTACACCTCCATGTTCCGGCCAATCTGCTCCTTGAAGATTTTATTGACGAGGCGCTGGTAAGTGGCGCCAGCATTCTTCAGACCAAAGGGCATTACCTTGTAACAGTACAGCCCCCGGTCTGTTATAAAGGCAGTTTTCTCCTCGTCCTGTGGAGCCATCATTACCTGGTTGTAGCCGGAGAAGGCGTCCATGAAAGACAGCAGCTGATATCCGGAAGTCGCGTCGACCAGTTGGTCTATCCGCGGAAGCGGAAAGCTATCCTTGGGGCATGCCTTGTTCAGGTCGGTGTAGTCGACGCACATCCTCCACTTTCCGCTCGCCTTCCGGACAAGTACGACATTTGCCAGCCATTCGGGGTAGCTGACCTCCCTTATGAATCCTGCCTCCAAGAGCTTGTCTACCTCCTGGTCGACCACTCGGATCCGATCCGGGGCACAGCGTCTCTTCTTCTGCTTTACTGGTCGGTGGGTCGGGTCGACGTTGAGGGCGTGAGAAATGACCTCCGGGTCGATCCCAGGTACATCGGCCGCCGACCAGGCAAATACATCAGCATTGGCTTGGAGGAATTCCACTAACCTGAGCCGAGCTTCCGAGTCGAGGTTGGCACCGACCCGGACCGTACGGTCCGGGCGACCCTCTTCAAGGGGAACTTCGATCACACCCTCGGCCGGCTCCCCGTGCCGCAAAGCCACCTCGTCTCTGGCGTCAAGAGACTCGACGCTTAGGGCCTCCACGGGCTTCTTCCCTTTGAGAGTTGCTAGGAAACATTGCCGTGCGGTCGGTTGGTCACCTCGGACCTCTCCAATCCCGGCCGCCGTGGGGAACCGCATTAGCAAATGGTATGTAGAGACTACCGCGCGAAGGGCGTTCAGTTCGGGTCGTCCGAGGATAGCGTTGTAGGCCGAGGGAACACGGACGACCAAGAACCCGAGCCGCACCGTGGCTTCTGCGGGTGCAACGCCCGCAGTCACAGGCAGCTCAATGACACCTTCGGCCGAGATAGCGTCTCCAGTGAATCCTATGAGGGGGGTGGATGTTTTGTGCAACACTTGTCGGGACAAGCTCATCTTTTGGAAGGCCTCGTAAAACAAAATATCAGCTGAGCTTCCACTATCCACAAGAACACGCCTTACATCATAGTTCGCCATAGTGAGGGAGATCACCATGGCATCATCATGGGGGGTCTGAACCCCCTTTACATCCTCATCACAAAAGGTGATTACATTTCCGACCCGCTGCCTCTTCGCGACGGCCACCCCTGATGCTTCCACCGAGCCCCCTGCGTTTCTCACGGGCCGAGAGCAGCCCCCAGTGATGGTGTGGATTACGCTCGCGACGGGTCGATTCTGCTCCCGAGGCTCCTGAGGGGCCGGGTCGGCCGGACGCGGGTCTGCGGGGGGACGTCGGTCGTTTACATATCGACCGAGACGCCCTCGGCGGATGAGAGCCTCGATCTCGTCCCGAAGCTGGAAGCAGTCTTCGGTGTCGTGGCCGTGGTCTCGGTGGTACTCACAGTACGCCCGAGAGGGCCTCCTCCCAGGGATCTTCTTCATCTGTCTCGGGATCGGGAGGTCCTCTCGCCCCTTGATTTCCATGAGGATCTGGGCCCGGGGAGTCAGGAGAGGAGTGTACCGGTTGAAACGTCGGGGCGGAGAACGAGGGCGTAGGGCGCCGTGGTTCCTCGCCGGCGACGGGCTTCTGCGCCGACATTGAGGCATCGGGCTCCTCCTCTGGGGTGCCTCTTTTCGCCTTTTCTTCCCGAGCTTTAGAGGGGCCTCGGCGGCCTCCTTGTTCCGGTGGGCGGCTGCCTCCTCGGCGTCTGCATACTGGTTCGCCCGAGACAACAGCTCCGGAAAGCTCCGCGGCAGGCGTTTGTCCAGGGAGAAGGTGAGTCTGCCCTTTCGGAAGCCACGCTTCAGGGCTGAGAGAGCCACCTCCTGGCTCAGGTTCCGGACCTCCAATGTAGCCTTGTTGAAGCGGGTAAGGTAATCCCGCAGGCTTTCTCCCTCGTTTTGCCGGACATCAAAGAGGGAGTCGGAAACCAATCGCCGCCGGCTACTGACGGCGAAATGGCTGATGAAGAGGCGAGTGAACTGGTCAAAGGACTGGATAGAGTCAGCCTCCAGGCCGGCGAACCACGCCCTGGCTGGGCCACGGAGGGTCGCCGGGAAGGCCTTGCAGAGGAGGGGATCTGATGCTTCATGGAGGAGCATAAGAGTCCTGAAACTCTCCACGTGATCCCGCGGGTCCGCCGCCCCGTCATAGGGCTCGATCGCCGGCATTTTGAATCCCGGCGGATTTGGGGTCCGCAGGATCCTCGAGGCAAGCGCCGGTTGGGAGGAGATCTCCAAGTCGGCGAAGGGATCTTTAGAGTGGCCCTTCAGGACCTGGAGTTGTCGGTGGAGATCGTCCACCCGCCGGTCCAGGGAGCGCGACCGATGGGTGGGAGACAAGGAGCACCGAGAGGGGGACCGACTGGAGCGCGGGTTCCTTGAGGACTGGGGGGTCTGGGAACGCGCCCGGGCCCACCTCTCGTACCCCGCGCAGCTTCGGTGGGACGGTCCCGGCAGAATGGACCGTGCTCGAGAATCTTCCTCGCGCCGGCGCTCCTCCCCATGGGAGAGGAAGGAGCGCGGGTTAAGGAGGACAGGTGAGCGCTCAGGGAGCAGCGGCTCCTGGGCCCGCTGCGGCGCTCGAGACATCACACCCTGCAGGTTCTGCACCGCCTCCGCGAGGGTGCGGACCTGCTGGGCTAACTGGTCGAACTGAGCGGCTTCGACCATCTGAATCGGGGGTGGAACGGTGGAGTGTTGCTGAGAATGTGTTGGAGACGCAGCGGCCTCCCGGCCGGAGGCGCGAGAGGCCCCGCGACCGGAGGCATTGGAAGCTCCACGACCACCTCGCCGTGCCATTACGATCGCTCTAAGATTCGGGCCCTTCCTCTAGCGCCAACTGTTGCTGGTGGTCCAAACCGAGAACGATTGGCACAGCGGTGTGAACGGGATGTAGTCTGAGCTGCCTTGGTTGATGTTGATTGTGCTCCACCTTCCACCGGAAAACCTGCAAGCAAGCCTCGCACCACCACTGGGGTAGTGGGGGCCCTCCGACGATCAAGTCAGAGGAGATTGGAGGAGGAAGAGAGATGATAATAGCAAGCAAGAGAGTGCTCTGGAAGATATTGCTTACCCCCCCTTTCTCTCCCCAGCCGCATATATACCTGGCTGGGGGGTCTCTCAGGGGGGTTTGCCATCGTGGGGCGCGATGGAGTGGCCACTGACATGGCCGTTACAGGGCGTCGTGGAGCAGCGCTGGGTACGGCCATGACAGGGCGTAGTGGAGTTCCGCTTTGTACGGCTGATACAGGAGATCGTGGAACAGCATCGGATACAGCCGTTGCAGGGAGTAGTGGAGCAGGAGGCCTCGGCGTGCCTCTGGGAAGCAGCCTGTCGTTATCAAGAGATCTCCGACTCGGGGTCGGAGTGCCGGATCAGGGGGCAGCCGACTCGGGGTCGGGCTGCGGTGCTGAGGATATCCGACTTGGGGTCGGATTGCTAGATTAAGGGGCAGCCGACTCGGGGTCGGGCTGCGAAGCCGAAGATGTCCGACTCGGGGCCGGACTGCTGGATCGAAGGACAGCCGTAGTCTTCATGGGCGCGCGTGCCGGTCACGTGGAGCATGGCGGCTTAGTTCCCCCGTAACAGAAACATTTGTTACCTTTATGTTCGTCCATATCACTTCCATGCTTATGCAGATTGGTGATTAAAATACAGAAGTGGAGTGTGCAAGTATAGTGTTTCTAGATAGTGGTTATATTGTGCATAATTGCTGACTTCTTGTATCATTAGATCTAGTGTATTGAGGTCAAAATTAAATGCATAGCGAATTTTTACAACTAAAGATAATGGAAATAAAAAATTGAAATAGAGCTTTCCCTAAGGAATGATTGCAAAAAGATAGAGATGGGAAGAGAGAGAGCAGCCACAATCAAACTACAAAATGCCTACCAGAGACCAAAGGTTAGGCTCTTATGTTTGTTTTAGCTCGACATTGACCTATGGTATTGCATTGAAAAAGAAAATCAACAGAAGGAAATGCATAAATTAGATACCTCTTATACCTTTTAGATTCAGTTTGTCGAGCTAAATTTAGTATAAACCATTGCTAAATTTTGACCTTGTTTCCCCAATCTATAAGACTATATGAAGAGCTCCTTCCCTTGGATTTTTTAACTGATCTGATTAATGTATGTTGTCAGTTGCTCGATAGAATGATGGATATATCATCTTAAATTTTATTGGACAGAATGATGAGTTCACATCATGTTTTTTAATTTTTTTTTTTTAAAGATCAAATCATGTTTAGGTATTTTAGGATTTTTCAGATTGTGTTGCAGGCATTAGAAATAAAACCTGTGGTAGAAAAGTTCATAATCTAATTTCTTAGGTTCAAAAGAGTCTCTAAATTTAGGCTTTTGGTGACACTTCCAAATTGACGTCTATTGATGCACAAGTTCAAGGAGATTTTTTTTTTTTTTTTAAAGCAAACAAGAAAACTAAGAGCCTGCTTGGATTTTCCTATGAGATTGGTCTGAAACTCTTGTAAAATTTGTGGATTAGGCCGTTCATTTACTCTATCAACTAAACACCTCCCAACCCTGTGGGAAGAAGAAAAAAAAGGCTTCATTGTTCTTTTTTACTTCATGCAGCCCAAAAGCTGGATTTAGGCAATCCCTTAGAAGATGTGAGTTAGATGGGCTAACAGGCTTGACTCCTATAGGATTTTCATTCTATTCCTATAGAAATATCCAACCAAGCCCTAAAAGTTGAAGGGAAAAGGAAAAAAAGCTTAGACCCTATTTGACAGGCAGTATGAAGCCTCCTCCTATTTTGTACTTTTATCCTACCAAACACTATTTTGAACACCTCGGAATAATGTCATATCTTGACATGGATAAGTAAGAGGTAGAGGGTATAATTTTATTCTACAGTTTTGATGGAATAGGTCTAGGTAACATTTTTTTAACAAAATAAATTTTGAAGGGACAGGAGAAGCTTATTAGTACAAGTTTGGAGAGATAGGACTTGTTCCCTAGAATAAAAATTTTGTATATTTATTTAGAGGGATAAGTGCAAAGAATAAGTGCATGGACACATTTGATTTCATGATGATTTGGATTTTATCATGAGGATAAAACAACACTCCTACTTTTTTTTGTATATTTAGGGATTGAATAATGGTAAAAATTTAATTAGAGAGGATAGCTTCTCCTATTCTGCAATATAAGTCTATTCCTCCAAAATAGTAGAATAGAATTATATCCTCTCTCTCCTACTTATCCCTTATCACGGTATAAGGCTATTCCGCCATCCAAAAAATGGTGCTTGGTGGTATAACCATGGAATAAGTATGTTATTCCATTGTTATACCACCTACCAGACATTGCCTTATACCATAGAATAGAGGAAAGCTATCTGCATCTAATTACTTTTTTTGTTCTTATCCACTCTCTAAGTAGATAAAAACGTGAGGATAATTTCGTCCTTATATTAAAATCTAAACCATTGCAAAACCCAGAACATTAAATGCAAAAACTTATTTCTTGCACCTATCCCTCCAATCAAATGTACAAAATTTTTATTCATGGAAAAAGTCGTGTCCCCCCAAACTTATATGGATAAATTTCCTTATACCTTCAAAATTTGTTTCCAAATCAAATGGTAGAGTGCTTACCAAAACAATCACTTTCGAATTTAATGAGATGAAGGGAGCAGAGGACAAGAGGATGCTGATGTATGTTCATCAACCGAAAATTATTGTGCGAAAATTATTGTGCAATGGAAGCTTGGGAAATTCAACTTTGAGGCAACTATATAAACCATGCCAGTAATTGGAGAAGTAACTTGGTTAAGCATGCAAGGGTGGAGAAAAAGAATCTCCTCTTTGCGTTGAGTAGTCCTTATCAGCTGGTTGATGGTGTGAAGGGGACCAAACTAGTTGGCAGCGGACTTTCAAACCATGACTATGATTTGCACCTAGACCGCCACGCCTGCTTTTAGAGTAGGATCTCTTCCATTTGTACTGCAACAGTTGGAAGCCTGCTTTTGTGCAGCAATGAGCTTGGATTCCAGTTGATGGCTCTTGCTCCTTTTTTACTGGCACTTGAAAGATTCCTTATTCTACTTTGTTTTAAGATTCTATCGACCCAGTCCTGTTTACGATTCATACAACATGAGAACTTCTGCCTGCTAGCATCTGGTTCTTTCTTTCAGAAGGTGGTGGATCAGTCAGGTAGGTATCAGTGGGAACTTGGAATGGAATGGAGGTGCTCAATTTTAGTCACTGTACTATTTGTTCAGCAGACCAAAGGATTGAGTCTAGTATGCAATGAAGAGTTCATATGGTTTTGAGAAGTGAACATGTGATGAGTATGATAAGGCACTACTGGAGTTTCCAAATAGAAAGGATGGTAATTGCCCTTTTTTTATAATTGTTATTAAATATTGTGGGAGGTCTATCCAAACATGTGGAAAATGTTGGTTGGCAGATGTAATCAAAGCCTTTTGCAATCAATATCGTCTCTTTTTATCAAGAAATATGGTCCTTTGGGTTAAGCTTCCATCGGCTAGGATACTTATATTAGGTGAGAACATTATCTACAGCTGGGAAAAGTCCTTTTGGGAGAGTGGAGATTACAAATTTTGCTCTGAAATAGCAATTATTTTAGGCATCCAAAAATTGCATATATGTATTTTCCATAGTCTGGTGACTAGGCTTAAAAAAAATTTCAAATTCCATCAAATGCTAAATTCTGGAGATCTTTTCAGATAGGATGAAGTTTACATAATTACGGAGCACACAAAGGATAATGTTTTCCAGCGAAGGATCGATGCTTTTTTGCAAGCGTTGGTTGTAAATAACTTTGTTTGTTGTGAGAGAGACCAAAATCTTGCAGAGATTAATTTACTTCTCTTGAGCAAGACCTTCCTTCCTTCACTTCTAGATTCTTTCGAGTGTCCTTGGTTGCATGAACATAAGTTGCATGACCATCTAGTTTTAAGTTTCTATTCTACTCGAATGGTAATTAAGTTCTATAGTCTTAAGTCAGAATTGCATACAATAGTTGCAGTTGACGCAAAAAAGTTGACAAAAAAAAATTGAAGGAAGATTGAAAGTCCTCAAACTTTATTGAATCATATGCGTTATCCAAATTCCAACATATCATGAATTTAATGTCATTAACTGATTGTATTCAATGAGCAACAGTAAAAGTTGTGTACTGCTCAAAAACTAGAGAGAATAGAGGAATCTGAGGATCTCATCTCACTTATCCACTGGTTTCTTGATATAGGTTCAGGTTTGTAATTCATAAATAGGTGAAGTATTATGTCCAGACTAGCGTCGGCACAGCGACAACTAATGTGGAAATGAAATTTATTTGTTAATCATATACAAACTGGTCTCATTTAAGCATTTAATGACAGAAAAGCTTGCATCATTTTTTTTTTATTTTTAAAAAGAAAAGTTGTATTAGTGGTTTGCCATTTAGTACAGGGAGTCACTATCTGATTTTTGATAGAAAAGCATATCTATGCACTGATGGGACTGGTTCATAATTAGTAAATTACACAGTTTGCAGGTAAGTAATACAGGTTAAAACCCTAGAAGACTCCAGTAGATCAAAGCTTAGTTACAACTATTTGTGATGATCTCCATGCAAATAAGTAGTTATTTTTGGTTACTTCTGTGCAATTCCAGAAGTACATCATCTAAAAAACAGAAAGGTAAGGACCATAAGATAAAATAGACTTTTCGAACTTCTGCATGAGGGATGGAAGTTAAATTAAAGCTTCAGTTATTTTCTGCTATCTGCAGCTCCAAAAGGCAGATGCTTGGTCTTGGAATTCCATTGGCAGGCAATGTCCTCTGCTATCCTATGGGCATCCATGGAAGATCCCAACAATCCTCTCCTGGTGAACCCCGTCGCGTAGAGCCCGTTCTTCCCTTTCCAACTATCAGGAAATGGATTCCTCGGAAAACCGTCTTTTTTATCAAAGAACTCCTCCTCCTTGTGTCAAGAAAACAATTTAGATGCAAACCATACATATTATTTACATGCGTGCATGCATGCTTACACATATATACATATGCATCCACAATTACGCAGGCTTACACATATATATACATGTACATATACATACACAATTGCGCATATAAACATATAGGTGTGATTGTAGTGTGAGGTCTAGTCTAAGAATGAGTGAGGTCCACACGAGGTCCAACGGGTAGTTTTCTATCCACGTGAATGAATGCAGCCTGGACCATGTACGGGATGGGATTTCACGTGAAGAGGCTTCTTTGAAGTTGAAATCAGTTGTAAGAGGTTAATCTTTTCCAGTATCTGCTAACCACACAATGAATGCTCATTCAGGAAGTCAGGATCATTGCTCAGGTGTATCCTTTTCTACTTGTTATTGCCCATCTTACCATCCTACTGTTGCTCCCTTCAATTGAATCACTGTATGCCATAAATAGTAGTCTACAGACTGCTCCAGGGAAGACTGAGATCTCACTGATTTGGTCCAAAATTGCTGTTGAAACTGGACGATATTTTACGTTATTTATGCCATCATCCTTGCTCATATTTCTGCAATAATTTTGCAGATGGACAGGGACTCTTCACCTGCACCAATCATGATCTCTGTTGTTCTTGCTTATCGTATGCACTATTTTGAAGGGAATATAATGAATGAGCTCATGTTACATTTATTGATTTCAAATTCAAAATCTCTCCACATCCGCTGCAGAGACTATACGATAATGCTATACTTTTAGGATGTTATGATTTTTTAGTTTTTTGAGGAAAATAATAAATTATAGAGGAAGGAATTGGATCTCCGAGCTTGCTAGAGAAAGAAATTGAATCTTCGACCTTGTGGCTAACAACCATATGCTCTTACCAAGTTACTCAGCACCTGGTCGTAGTAGGTTGTTGTGTCGGACTATGCGGCTTTGCATACTGATTTATTTTGCCGATGTACATTGGATAGGTTCGGAAAGGGGCTAGGCGGAGTCTATAACATGCCAATTCTTTGGTGTCTATGATATTATTGGCAGAAATATTTTTGGCTAGCATTCATCTAACTTCTTCTCCACAAATTTTGATCGCATTGTCTCTATCCTAACCATGTGTCTTCTTCTTGTCATTTTCATTGAAGCTACTGCAAGAACTCATCCTGGTCCTCATATCAGTGTTCCTATGGAGCTTTAAGGTATTTTTGTCTTCGTTATTTCTCAAATCGACAAATTGCACTTAGGCCTTCAGTTTTGACTTAAAAATAAAAATGAATTAACCTAACCATATGGACACTATTTTCATGCATGATCACTATCTTTTTGCATCGCGTAGAGTATGCCTTCATATTTTCAAACTAAATACTATGTATTGTAGTTTTGGATGGTCATCTATACCTTGAGCCATGAAGGTACATTGCTTCTATAGCCGGTGGCTAGGATGGCCACGTCGTAATCCTCCTGTCTGCCATCCACAAATTCTACTCCTCTATTTGTAAATCGCTTTATACCAGGAACCACCTGCAATAAACTACTTGAACTCAAATGCATATCAAAAGAAGACCTTCAAATCTTCGTTCTTTCGACGTGGATAAATGCTGGTATCATGAAACATCAAACATAATAAAGATAAATGAAGAAAGATCCAACCTAATATATTGAATGCAGAAGTGTTAAGAAAAGAGTCACATAACCATGACAGCATATTTCAAGTAATGAAGAGAAGATCAGGACCTTAATTTGGTCACTTTTGATTTTTGAGAGAGTGCCAACATCAAGAACTGGGGTCTTTCCGGTGGTGTTCTTTAGTTTCAGGGGCCCTATCTTAGGTCGAGCGAGACCGTATCTCTCTGTATCCCCAAGTATCAGCCAAGAGCATAAGAGGAGGAATGCATCAACCAATTTCATAGGAAACCATTTGAGCAGCCACATTGACAGCCCAAATGTTGAAATCCCTAGTATTTCCCTTGGCAAGATGTGCAACTGCTAGACTCAAGGAGAAAACAGTGACATGGTTAGCGTAGTAAGAAGAATGGCAATACATTGGCATATAGATAGAAAGTCTAAAACAAAGAGAACTCTGATTTGAATTGAATAAAAGCATGGTTAAGAACATGCAGAATGAAAGCTATATTTGAGGTTTTCAAACAAAATAAGGAAAGTTTGAGGAAACCAAAAGCGCCATATCATTGCATGCGCCATAGAAAAGAACAAGAATTCAAAAGATGAAACAGAATCCAAGGTAAACATCATAGTAAGAAAAGGTGCATTTCCAAAGTGAAGGTGACAGTACATCGATGACAGAAAATTATCAAAATAATATGGCGTTTTGCAGAGTGAAAGGGGCAACAAGATGAATTCAACCTCAACACTAGCAATTGACCTGAAAAATCAAAAAAATAAAAATAGACATAAAGACAGAGTAGGATGGGAGTAATATAGTCAAAGGATACGAGGAGGCTGTAAAAGGCAAGCAGAGGGAAAACAAGAGAGCCAAAAATTAAAAAATGAACAAAGAAGAAGAGGAAAAAAAAAAGACAAATCAGAATCTCACCTTATCTCTAACAACCATAGAGACTTGAACTTCACTGATACACAGGTCCAAGCAAACTTCCATGCCTGAGTTCCCACAACCCACCACCAGAACCTTCTCCCCTCTGAAGTCATCTCCTTTCTTGTAGAAACTTGTGTGCAGGACTTGCCCCTGAAACTCCAACATCCCACTGATATCTGGCAATATGGCCTCTGCATTCTCCCCTGTTGCGACTATAAGCCATCGACATATGAATTCCAAATCATTGGCCTCGACCCGCCAAAACCCAATGCTTGGATCATACTCAGCGCATCGTACCTTCATTCCGAACAAAGGCTTTATTGAGAAGTGCTCAGCATAGGCTTCTAAGTAGCTTATGAACTGCTGTTTTGTCGGGTAGGTCGGGAAGTCTGGTGGGAAAGTCATGAGAGGAAGTTCACAGAACTGCTTGGGGAGATGAAACTTTAGGCGCTCATAAGTCCTAAGCTTCCATGATGAGGCTATGCAACCTTCTTTCTCAAGTATTAAGGAAGGGACACCTTTCTTTTTGAGGCATGCTGAAGCAGCCAGGCCCGAAGGTCCGGCACCTACGATTATTGGCCCGGGCACCCATACATGCTTCGAATTCGATTTCATTAGTGGTCCATCGAGCTTGATTTCCAGGATTGGAGACGAGTTTTGCTTCGCGGAAGTGACCTTCTACTGAACTTGGGCTCTTCTTTATACAACCGTCATAAGATAGCAAAGCAAGCTTAATGAAGGTGCAGATAATATACTGGCAGAGATCTCAATCTATATTCCTGAAGTCATTTGGAAGGTCCTTGGTATATGATTCTGTAAGAGCATGAAGAGCAAGAGAAAGGTGGCAAAAAGTCTTCGGCATGCGTTTCATTCACTTTACAAGTGAGCGAAAAAAGATCACAGAATATTGCATGGGAAGTTCGGAACAACAAAGTTGGCAACGTAACGGTACTGAACAGAAGCAATCACTGAACCCAAATGATAAACGAGTCATCAATTTGTGATCCTGGAGAGAATTTAGACAACCAGGAGAGAGAGAAATCAGGATTAAGGTTCGAATTTGGTAGTTGGTAATATGGAGACTAGAGATTAGAGCCGAGGGCTTCTTATTTAGCTGTGGGTTTTGTTTGAGAGGAGAAATGGGTTTTGTTTGGTTTATTTAGCCGTGGCGGTAGAGAAGAATCCATACAAATAGCGGAAGTTGGAGCAGAGTTTTAAATGCAACGAGGTTCTTTTGGCGTGGTGAAGAAGGCATGTTGAAAGGAAAAGGCCGGGCGATGGCCTCTTAATTGATAGGTATTTGGCTCTGCGTGGAAATACAAGAAGAAAAAGACAAGGAGGAGGAATAAAAGATGGGATGGAGAGGATGGAGGCCGCACAGTTGGTCATTCTGTGCAGCGTGGGTGGGATGAAAACAACCGGCTATGAATCAGATAAAGCTGGGGCTATGTTGCTGAGGATATATACTGAATAAGGTACCCATTTTGCGCAGTTGATCTTTTTTTCTCCACCTTTGCTTACGGTATTACAGGCCTTGATTGCTTAGGAGAATAAGTATATAGCATACGAGGATGAATAAATCTCTAGTATCTAATCATTTGTTTGCCTTTTGGGTTAGCTAGTGGAATTTTTCTAGGATATATCTATATGCCATGGTCCATGCTTGGACGAGAGAGAAGCGAGGGGCATCACTTCCCATGCCACTTAAATTCCATACAATTTAGGCATGTAAGTGTTGCGGGATAATGACATTTTTGTCTCTCTCACTCTCTCTCTCTCTCTCTGTGGTGGGGGTTGGGGGAATGGGCTTGGGGGGGTGGACAAGTGGATCACATCACATCTAAACTTTTGGGGAGGAGGGGTTGGGGGGGACTAATATCATGAACCAAATTGTGTTTGCTTAAAATCAACTGGCTCACTTGCTAAACAATAAATATGCAATAGCTAACTCCCTTTTCCCAGTTGGGCACCGGTTCTCACAAGGTGCATAGACCAGATAGCCTAATCAGAAGTTTAATAACATACCTTAAATTCTCTCCATTCAAATTCAATTTTTGAATTCAAACTATTATTGTAATCTTCTCATTATTTCTTTCATATTTTTTTCTCTATTCAAATTCAAATTTAAATTTTGAATTTGAATTGCTGCCGTATTTTTTTCCTAATTTTTCTCCTATAATCACTCTTGTATATCCTATATATATTCAATACAAATTCCAAAAAAAAAAACCCAACTAATCAAGTTGGATTTTAACCATCACATTCTGTTTTTTTTTTGGTATCAGAGCCCATCTTAGCATCACTGTTTTCCTCCTGCAAATCCAGCGCTTCTTCTCACATTAGAAATCTCCATCCCAACAATATCAACAACATCACATTCTTTACCTGAACTTGAATCCTCTCCATTTACATCTCTTGTAATCTCCAATATCTCAAATCTAGTCCCAATCAAGCTTAATGGCAGCAACTATCACTACAAAAAAATTGGGCATTAGCGACGCTTTTTTTGGCCTTTAGCGACGCTTTTAAGCGTCGCTAAAAACCATCCCGACGCTTTCCTAAGCGTCGGTAAAGCGTCGCCTATGCTACAGTGGGAAAAATATTTTCCGACGCTTTGAAAAGCGTCGGAAATTAGCGACGCTTTTTAGCGACGCTTTAAAGCGTCGTTAAATGTGATTTTAACGACGCTTTAAAGCGTCGTTAGAATATTATTTTTTTTAAAAAAAAATTCGTAATTTTAACGACGCTTTAAAGCGTCGTTAGAATATTATTTTTTTAAAAAAAATTTCGTGATTTTAACGACGCTTTAAAGCGTCGTTAGAATATTATTTTTTTTTAAAAAAAATTCGTGATTTTTTAGATGGCGGACCTTGCAGAACTAGTTTGGTTGTTGCTTTGGCCCCCCTTGAAATACTCTAATAGAACATAGTTTGGAAGAACAAGGCAAGCATTAATATAATACTTGCGCAATTTCCTATTTTAAATGGCCAATAATTTTGTTCATCTTATACTACAGCATCTGCAAAGGATGTAATAACGAAAAACTTGGCAAAGGATACAGTGACCATGATGCATGAAACTGCCCGAAAGACACCTTGCCTTCTGAAAAAAGAGCTGTTTCACAGAAACAAAAATTTGTTTGGCATGTCAGATATTGCTCTACTTTGAACCTTTCTATTCTGTTCTACTATTTTAAACTTGTTTCACTGTAAATGTTGCATATACACTATCCTGAAACAACTAGCATTTCAAAGTCCCAATGAACATGGTCAATGCCCTTCCAATGATGCCAAAACAGGCTTGTGGGATCTCTACCATTATTGCATGCAGGTGAGGTTCTCCTGATTAGGTGAACTATAACAATGACCTTCTGGGACAGCTTTGCAGGTCATTCAGTTCTGGGGACTTCCAGTCCTTGATTGCAGAAAGAAGAGACTGGTTAGGTATCAGATCTTTATTGGGCAATGGTAAATTTGACATTCGAGACTTGTCATTTCTCCTGAGCCAGGTCTCAAACGCATTTCAGTTGTATGTATACCCATCAAAAGCAATGCAGGGATCATCCATCACTCTCTGTACAAAAGTTCAGGTAAATTGGTTTAGGTCAACTATAAGAATATATCTTATTTCATTTGAAGCAGTTAAATACTAAAATTGAATATAAATAGTCTCAATGATAACATGGACAAATTTAAAAAAAAACATCAGCCCATGTCATCTGGTATCAATAGTATGGAAAAAAAATTTCTCAAACACTGCAGTTTTTTTCATTAACATTTTACCTAATGACAATGTGGCATATCCACAGGCCTTGTAATACATCACATGGAAAACTGCAAAGAAATCTAAGATATTCAATTCAGCTCATATGATTCTTCCTTTTTAAGGAACACATGGATCAGCTTGGAGAATATTGTTAAACTTCAGGTCCTGATGCAAATAAGTTGATGAGACCTCGGCATACTTGTACAGAGACTTGGCATGCTTGAAGGATCTCGCCATCCAAGTTCCAGACACTTGCACTAAGGATGAAATGACAAACAACTGACACAAATCAAAATATTCAGGACCAGAGGAGGCCTTGGCAAAAGAACTGCCTGGTTTTTAAGAGAGCTACAAAAAGGGAATTCCGTATTGTGGCATACTTGGAAGGAATATGTATATGACATACATAAATATGAGCAATCAAAATATTGAAAGCAATGACAACACAACTATCATGAATTATAATAATTTATTCAACATGACAAAACCAGTTAAATGTCCATCTATTGCCTAGAAAACAAGATTACAAGGCACTAAAGCCAACCTTTCCTCAGTAAGGGGTCGCTTGCTTCCCTTCTTCTCATGACCATTACCATTGGCAATATCCTACAGATATTGCAAAAAAGAAACATTAGAATTAATACCTGACTCAGAAAATTATCAATGAATTCGATAGAAGATATTATACTTACCATACCCTCCTTCCACTTGATAGTCGTACCGGTTATATTAGTAGTTCCTTCCTCGGTGAAGGAATATGTCTTCACAAGCTTTGTGTCCTCAAAATATGGGTTAGGAGAGAAGTTCTATACATGCAAACACCAAATCAATTAATTAAAAATAATAAATCAGGTCTGATTGGAACCACCAGGACATTGTTTGGCAAGGTTGGTTCTTCTAGTAATCCATATGAACAGATCAAACCAGCAAGTTCCAAGCAGATAGGCCAGGTTGCATATCAGTGGCATGTTTGATTTATTAAAAGACTGTGCTGAAAGCATCAGCCAAGGTTCAAGCGAATGACATTAATTTGGCATAGAATCACTCAATCACCAAACAATAAATCTAATTGCAACCACTAGGGCATTTAAATGTAGTAAAACTTTAATATTAAAGCACCATCAGCTAACAAAAACTATAGCAGCATTGTTTAATACCATCACATCTGGCTTCATTGTTATGCTTCTGACGATCCCTTCTGCCTCTTCCAACAACCCTGCTCGAATCAACAAATCAACCATGCAACCATAATGCTTCATCTCAGGCTGAACCCCATAAACTTTTGACATATTCACAAAGTACCTGCACCCTTCATCCACCAACCCAATGGAGGCCGCGGCGGAGGAGGGGATCGTCGGCCGCGGCGGAGGAGGGGTGGAGGCGTTGGAGGCCGAGGGAGTGGAGGAGCCAGAGGAGGAGGGAGCGGAGGTAGGAGACCCACCCGGCGGCCGCCACGACGAGAAGGATCGGGATGGAGTCGCTGGAGGCGTCGTGGAGTCGGTTCGGGAGCCCCATTTCTTTCCCCCTTCTCCATTCCTTCTTTTAATTTAATTCCTTTCTTAATTTAATAATTATTACAGAGTGAAGAATCGGGAGAAAGAAAGAGGGAGAAGAGGCAGTGGGCGTCTGGGGCGGCGGCGGGGGAGAGGGAGAGGGCTTTGAAGGGGGCATTGAGGAGGAGGCACAGTTTCGAATCAAGAAGTAAAGAAAACCGAAAGAAAACCGATTAGGAACCCTAGAAATCGAATTGCAGCGAAACCAAACAAGAGGCAAGGGTTTCGAGGGGGACACACCGGGCCGCAGATCGAGAAGGCTCCGATCAGGAGATCTAGGGACGCGGCATGGCAGCCGAGCAGATTCGAAGCTCTTCTGCTTTCCTCTCTCCCTCTCCTATTCCCCTCTCTCGCTCGCTCGCTCTCGCGCTCTCTTCCTCTCCCTCTCGCTCTCGGGGGGAGAAGACTGCGGCCCTATGCCTCCGCATAGGGATTTAAGGCTGCGGAGGGAGAGGGTCGATCGGGTTTTGAGGTGGGAGATATGAAGTCCGACGACGCTTATAAGCGTCGTCGCATTTCTCCCCTATGCCGACGCTTACTAGCGTCGGTGAATCCATCCAAAGCGTCGGCAAAAGATTTGTTACCGACGCTCTCCCAAATCGTCGGCATTTACTGTTGCAAAAAAAAATTGCCGACGCTTTTCTCTAGCGTCGGCAATTTAGATATATCTCCTTTGGAAGTCTCTCTTTGAACCAATTTTATGGGGACACAAGCTTACGTCTTTCATTGACGGCTCATTTTCACCATCTTCTCCAAGGCATCCAACCTATGTTTCATGGTATGAATGTGATCAGCTTTCTTGGATCAATGCTACATTATCCAAATCAGCGCTTTCTTATATAATTGGCGTCACCTCATCTAAGCAAGCTTGGAATGCTCTCTCTCATTGCTTTGCCTCCCTTGCTCATCCTCATATCATGACTATGAAATGATAACTTCATCATATTAAAAAGAGATCATCTTCTATGCAAGATTATCTTCAACAATTCAAAGTTCTTGCGGACAAACTAGTTGCATAAGGATCACAAGTAATGATGATGTGCTCATCTACATCCTAGATGGACTTCCTCCATCCCATCATTCATTCTCTTCTTTAATTTGAGTTCATGCTCGCACCTGTTCTCTTTCTCTTGAAGAACTCCATACCTTATTAATCTGTGAAAAAACTAGTAATGTTGAAGAGGCCTCCATGCATTCTACTACCGCATTTATTGCCTCAAGACCTACCAAAATATTCAAACCAGGTTGTGGTTCTACTCACCATGAGAATAATTAGCATCATAATAATGGCCCTGATGTCCTAATTATCCTTCAAGTGATGGTATCCTCTCCTCTCCTAACGAGCCTGCTCGTTTTTTTTCTTCACAGGATTGTTCTTCACAATATACTCACCCAACCTGTCAAATCTGCAATAAGATTGGACATATTGTCATCGATTGCTATCATCGTATGGGCTATGCATATCAAGGTCGCAATCCTTCAGAAAAACTTGTAGCTATGATGACCGTTCCCTCACTCACTGACGACAGTATTTGATATTTTGACACTGTTGCTATTTACTATATCACCGCCGACCTCAACAAGTATTTACCTTATAAAAATATGGCGGTTCTGATAGTGTCAAAGTTGGCCACGAACAAGATTTGTCTATCTCTTATATTGGTTTATCTTCTATAACTAGCCATAAAACTAAATTTCACTTGTCTAATGTTCTTCATTATCCTAAAGCCTCATCTCTTATTTGTAAACCGTTTCTATCATAAAAATAACTACTACTTGATTTATGAATCTGGCTTTGTTGTCGAGGACAAGAATATAGGAGCGACATTATTCCGCAAGATGATTGAGAATGGACTTTTACCCTTTTCATTTCTTAACAAAAGATGCACATGATCACTCACCAGCAGCCCATGTGAGCCATCACATCTCCACTGATCTTTGGCATCATCGTCTTGGCCATCCATCTCAAGATATCAAATCCTCTATTTTGTCATCTCTTTCAATTTCAAATAAACCAAGACAAACTCTATGTTTATCTTGCCAATTAGGAAAAAGCAAAAAATTGCTATTTTTAATTATCTATTTTGGCTTCTTAGTGTCCTCTAGAAATAATATATTGTAATGTTTGAGAACCTTCCCCTACTTTCATGCTCAAACATTTCCTATTATGTGTTATTTGTTAATGATTTTTTATGTTATTCATGGTTGTTTTCCATGTGTTACAAATCTAATTTCTTTGATATTTTTGTCTCTTTTAAAGTAGAAGTTGAAAACTTGTTTAATACTAAAATTAAAATTTTTCATTCTGATAGGGGTGGTGAATTCAAAAGCAACACTCTTAAGTATTTTTTGTCTCTACACGGCATAATGCACCAATTTTTTTGCTCCCATATCCAAAACAAAATGGTGTTGTCGAAAGAAAACATCGTTACATTGTTAAAACTGGATTTACACTTCTTGCTCATGTATCTATTCCTCTACAATTTTGGTTAGAAGCATTTTGTACTGCAGTATATTTAATAAATCGAATACCTATTGTTTCTCATCAAAAAATTTTGCCATATGAGAAACTTTTTCAAAAATCTCTAGTCTATTTCCATTTACGAGCTTTTGGTTGTTTATGTTTTTCTTGGTTTCAACCATGCAAGTCTAATAAACTAGAATATGGATCCACTAAATATTTTTTTCTTAGGATATAGCAATATTCATGAAGGGTATATATGCCTTGATTTAGTAAAACACACACACACACACATATATATATATATATATATATATATATATATATCACGTCATGTCATCTTTGATGAACATGTCCTCCTTTTTTCCAACTATATCACCATCTCAATCAGCCTCTCACAATTCTACTTCTGCTTTTGACTCCCTTTCTATGTGGTTACCTCAACTCCTTACACCTACCGACACTATTGGGACTACTAATAACTATATATTCTCAGACCACTCTGTAGGTACAGTATATCAATATCAGGATTCTTGTATGGCAACAACATCCAATTCAACCACCACACTACATGACAACACTAGTATCCCAATTGAACCAAGTCCACCACCTCAATATAAGATCGCCTCTCACCTTTCCTCCCTCGAATCTCCTCCTCCACCACTACCACTACTACTACCAACCCCCTATCACCAAACTTTCCTCCCATACCAACTGACTAACCATCCAATCCACTACAACGCACCCATCCTATGACAACCTAATCTCAATCGGGTATATCCAAGCACAAAATACTATACCATACCCGCCACCATCTCCCAACCGCTCTTATTATGTCCTATCCTATTGATCCAACATGTTACACACAAGCCTCAAAATGTCTGGAGTGGAGACATGCTATGTATTTCGAATTTACATTGTTGGGTTCCCACGTATGCCGCAGAAAAATCAGAACGATTAGAACGCAGCGAAAGACGCATGTGCGAGATCACGTTCATCGCATGAACATATTTTAAAACCGATATTCATAGATAGATTAGGATTAAAAAAATTTTACATGACTAGAAAGATCAGATCTTCACCTTGTACGGGTAGATAATCACCGCAAATCTGATGATTGTGGATTTGTTGAAAGTTTGCTTGAAGCCGCACACGCATCCAGCCTCTACGGGTATCCACACGAGGCAGAGGACCGATCTAAGTCTTTGAATCTTTCCGGGGTGCTAGCTCCCTTGCAGAGATGGCTTTTGATGACTAAAATCCTCTCCTTTGAATCAACTCTTGATTGCCTTAAGAGGAGGAAGAAGAAGGATGGATCCAAGGAAGAAGAACAAAAGCCTTGCAGCCATTTTTTTCCCCTTTGTCTTGGAACCAAAAGTGGAAGAAGGAAAGGATGCACGCTTCCCTATAACTTTTTTTTTTTTTTTTGTCTCACGGCTGAAACTTGATGGGAGAGGTGCTATTCATGGCTCTTAAGGAGAGGAGATGAATCCCACGTATTTCCAAGGAGGGACGTTCAAGGGGGCCCGCATACCCTCCTTTTGAATCATCTTAAACGTGAGCTCCTAATTTTTAAGAGCTCATGTTTATCTCCCTTTTTTTATGTTGGCAGCTGAAACCCAAGGAAAGGGAGAGAGGTTGCTGCCGTGATGCACTTGGGAGTCATCTGAACGAGGGGGGGGGGGGGGGGGGGGGGGGGGGGGGGGGCATAAGCCCTCCTTTAATTAATCCCTAGACTTGAGCTCCTAAATTTAGGAGGCTCAAGTTTATTTTTTTTGCTCGCGCAAAACCAAGCCCCTCCCTCTTATCCCCTCTAATCCCACACCCCACTTAATCAAATTAAGTGGGGGGGGAGGGGGGGGGGGGGGTGGCCACATAGATGGGAGTCTGATCCTCTTCCAAGGAGGATTAGGTGAACCCAATCTTTCTTCTTTAAATCGTAATCCAATTAGGATTCAATTGAACCATGACTCAATTGAACTTTTCAATCCTAATCTAATTAGGAACCATCTTAATTTATTAGATTAAAATTAATTAGAACTTAAGAACTCCTAATCCAATTGGGACTTATTCAATTTTAGTCCTAATCCAATTAGAACTTTAGAAATCCTACTCCAAGTAGGACTCTATTTTAATTTGAAGTTCTAATCTAATTAGGACTCTAGAAATCCTACTCCAAGTAGGACTCTAGTCTAATATGATCAAGCCCAATTAATTAAATTCAATTGATTTAATTAAATTGCAATCCAATTGCAGTTATTCCTTCTTCTACTCACTAACTCTTAGTAGGTTACATCAATTATCAATCAAATTGATAATTATAAATTATTTGTGATTCCAAATCACAATTCAACCATCAGATCGGTCAATACCTATAATGTATGTGACCCTATAGGTTCTATTCTATCTGGTAGTGAGATATATTGCAATCTCTATCACAATATCATTGAAAACTCCTTTCAATGGGTTGGAACAATTTCAACTCAACTCACCAGGGATCATAGATCATCAAGATAGTCCCTGTGAGTCTCACCATCCACCAATGACACCTAGCAGCATGTAGTGGCTACCCAGCAGAATGGAATGATGAACCTCTAAGTATAGTTATCGTATGATACAGTTCTTCTATCGTGGATCCTTACAGGATGGAGGTCATGGATAACTCGCCAAACTCCATCGTCTGTCATATGTCAAGATTTATTCGACTTAAGTTCGAGAGTGGAAAACTTCTTTTCCACCGTACATACTATCCCGGTCGAGGATTTACGAACTCAGTCTCATAAATCACATAGGATCTCTCCTAATCTATCAAGATTAATAGATTCCATCTAGATGCACCCCTACTTCTACAATGAACCTACTGCAGCCAATCTGCACCACAAAAATCCAAATAGCTAGGGCCCATATTTATGTGTTCGTCAAACTACAGCAACCTCACCATGAATAGCTGAGGCATCGCAGGTCAAAGGACCAGTCATACAACTGCCAACATCAAGTAAATCACTGACGAGTGAATAAATATCCAAATGACTACTTACTTTGGTCATGCTCAGTACCCTTATTCTCTAAACAAGCACTTGGACAATTGCTCCAGTGTCTCCATACTGTGGACTCAAGACTCGTCCATCAAATAAAACAGTCTGTGCACTAATCTCGGTGGATCGATCACCGTCCTCGTGATGATCCATCGATCAGGAGCAATTCAAGAATTAATCACCAATGACACATGTCTCCAAATTCTCAACTCTTGAGAATATGCGTCATCATCTTATTAATTTCTTGGACGATTCATGGACATATAAGAACATGGAATGAAAAGAATGCCCAACTTAATAAATTCATAATTAGGTCATGTACAAATTTATGTCCCCAGAATATAATAATACGTCAGCTAAATTGGCTTCTAGGGCATAACTTCTAACATACATCTCTTCAGAATCAGCAAACTTAGACTCTTATTCCTTTTCAGTCTAACATGAACATTGTTAGTTGCAAGTGGGTGTTTCGAATTAAATGCAACCCAGATGGATCCATCAACAAATACAAAGCTCGTTTGGTTTCCAAAGGCTTTCACCAACAACCTAGAGTTGATTTTATTAAAGGACATTCAGTCTCGGTTGTTAAGCATACTGCAATCAGAATTGTTTCTCACAATAGCTTGACTGCATAATTGGCCACTCCATCAACTTGAGTAGAGTATGCCTTTTTATATAGTGACCTTCAATAAATCGTATTATGTCTCAACCTCTTGGTTATATTGATCCATCAAAAACTACTCATATTTGTCATATGCATAAATCAATTTATAGGACTCGGGTAAGCTCCTCATGCTTGGTATGCAAAGTTTGGCTCAAAAACTTATGGAGATGGGATTCATTATTCACAATTAGATCCTTCATTATTTATATACACCCCATGGCAGCATCCTTTATATTGAATGATATCATTCTCACCGACAATAATAGCATTGCTCTTCGTAAGCTCATTATTGAACTGCTAATTCATTTAAGATTAAGGATATAGGCTCATTGTCATACTTTCTTAGCATTCAAGTGGATCGGTTGAGTGATGGAATTTTTCTACATCAATCCAAATACATCCTAGACTTGTTACAACACACCAACATGCTTGGATGCAAACCATGCTCAAGTCATTACTATTGAAAAGCTGAGCCACATGGATAGCCCTCCTCTTAATGATAGTATTGTTGGAGCCCTCCAATATTTAACCTTAACATGACTAGACATTACTATCTCAGTCAATCAGGTCTGTCAATTTTACAATAACCAACAGAGGCTCATATGCTAGCAGTCAAATGCATCCTTCGATTTCTCAAAGGCACTATCACATTTGCGCTTCAACTACAACTGGCCCATTAAATCTTGTTGCTTACTCGGATGCAAATGGGCTGGTAGCCCTATTGATAGACGCTCTATAAGTGATTTTTATGTTTTTTCTTGAACCTAACCCTATTCTTAGTGTGCTAAAAAGCAAACAATAGTTGCTCGATCATCTACCCAAAAGCAGAGTATAGATGCCTTGCCCCAAACTATTTCTGAACTACCAACTGGTTATTTCTCTCATGTGTGAATTGCATATTGGCTCTCCACTCTATTCCTTTAATATAGTGTGACAAATTTCTTCCATCTCTTCACCTTCATCCATTTTTTATGCAAGAACTAAATATATCGAGATTGACTATCACTATGTTGAGAATTGTAGGTAAATTGCAAACCAAATCGCTGACATCTTCACCAAAGGTCTTCACTCTAACCGTGTCCGGTTTTACAGTCCAAGCTTCACATTCAACCGAATGCTCAGCTTGAGGAAGGATAATAATATACCCTAAATTCTTTCCATTCAAATTTAATTTTTGAATTCAAACTATTTTGTAATCTTCTTATTTTATTTCCTATTTTTCTCTATTAAATTCAAATTCAAATTTGAATTGAATGCTGTCATAATTTTCTCCTAATATTTCTCCTATAATCGTCTGTATACTATATATATTCAATACAAGTCAAAAAAAACCAACTAATCAAGTTGGATTTAGCCATCACATTATGTTTCTTTCTAATTATCCTACTTTGCAAGATCTCTTCCTCTTTTGATGTGATGGTGGCTTCGAATCCCATGTTACATGGGTGGTGGCATCTTAGTTTTTCAAGAATTATGAATCTTGTGGTAGGGAAAGAAGGATTCACCTTCTTTGACGAGAATCCACTATTGGATCACCCACTGCATAGATCTCAAATCATTCCATTGTTCATCCTCTTGCTTGTATCTCAAAGCGACCGGTGGATGATCCATTTGTGGAATCACATGGAGAAAAGTGAATCCTTCTTGTGCGTGAAAGATACAACCCAGCCCAAGAAATCATACGAGAAAACAAAGGTTTCAAGGAAGAATCAGTCTTAGATTTTCCCCTAAAGTAACATAAGTTTAGGGTTCAACTT